>NC_140991.1:137225946-137435277 GCF_052327205.1 Somniosus microcephalus
TTCTACTTCTTCTGCTTCTTCTGATTCACCCTCCAGACTTCACCTTCTCCTTCTCCTTCTTCTGCTTCTTCTGATTCACCCTCCAGGCTTCACCTGCTCCTTCTCCTTCTTCAGATTCTTCTGATTCACCCTCCAGACTTCACCTTCTCCTTCTCCTTCTTCTACTTCTTCTGATTCAACCTCCAGACTTCATCTTCTCCTTCTCCTTCTTCTGCTTCTTCCGATTCACCCTCCAGACTTCACCTTCTCCTTCTCCTTCTTCTGCTTCTTCTGATTCACCCTCCAGACTTCACCTTCTCCTTCTCCTTCTTCTACTTCTTCTGATTCACCCTCCAGACTTCACCTTCTCCTTCTCCTTCGTCTACTTCTTCTGATTCACCCTCCTGACTTCACCATCTCCTTCTATTTCTTCTTCTTCTTCTGATTCACCCTCCAGACTTCACCTTCTCCTTCTCCTTCTTCTGCTTCTTCTGATTCACCCTCCAGACTTCACCTTCTCCTTCTCCTTCTTCTGCTTCTTCTGATTCACCCTTCAGACTTCACCTTCTCCTTCTCCTTCTTCTGCTTCTTCTGATTCACCCTCCAGACCTCACCTTCTCCTTCTCCTTCTTCTACTTCTTCTGATTCACCCTCCAGACTTCACCTTCTCCATCTCCTTCTTCTACTTCTTCTGATTCAACCTCCAGACTTCACCTTCTCCTTCTCCTTCTTCTGCTTCTTCTGATTCACCCTCCAGACTTCACCTTCTCCTTCTCCTTCTTCTGCTTCTTCTGATTCACCCTCCTGACTTCACCTTCTCCTTCTACTTCTTCTGCTTCTTCTGATTCACCCTCCAGGCTTCACCTTCTCCTTCTCCTTCTTCTATTCTTCTGATTCACCCTCCAGGCTTCACCTTCTCCTTCTACTTCTTCTGCTTCTTCTGATTCACCCGACAGACTTCACCTTCTTCTTCTCCTTCTTCTGCTTCTTCTGATTCACCCTCCAGACTTCACCTTCTCCTTATCCTTCTTCTGCTTCTTCTGATTCACCCTCTAGACTTCACCTTCTCCTTCTCCTTCTTCTACGTCTTCTGATTCACCCTCCAGACTTCACCTTCTCCTTCTCCTTCTTCTGCTTCTTCTGATTCACCCTCCAGACTTCACCTTCTCCTTCTCCTTCGTCTACTTCATCTGATTCACCCTCCAGACTACACCTTCTCCTTCTCCTTCTTCTACTTCTTCTGATTCACCCTCCAGACTTCACCTTCTCCTTCTCCTTCTTCTGCTTCTTCTGATTCACCCTCCAGAATTCACCTTCTCCTTCTCCTTCTTCAACTTCTTCTGATTCACTATCCAGACTTCACCTTATCCTTCTCCTTCTTCTACTTCTTCTGATTCACCCTCCAGACTTCACCTTCTCCTTCTCCTTCTTCTACTTCTTCTGCTTCTCCCTCCAGACTTCACCTTCTCCTTCTCCTTCTTCTGCTTCTTCTGATTCACCCTCCTGACTTCACCTTCTCCTTCTCCTTCTTCTACTTCTTCTGATTCACCCTCCAGACTTCACCTTCTCCTTCTCCTTCTTCTGCTTCTTCTGCTTCACCCTCCAGACTTCACCTTCTCCTTCTCCTTCTTCTGCTGCGTCCTCCAGACTTCACCTTCTCCTTCTCCTTCTTCTGGTTCTTCTGCTTCACCCTCCTGACTTCACCTTCTCCTTCTCCTTCTTCTACTTCTTCTGCTTCACCCCCCTGACTTCACCTTCTCCTTTTCCCTCTTCTGCTTCTTCTGATTCACCCTCCTAACTTCACCTTCTCCTTCTCCTTCTTCTGCTTCTTCTGATTCACCCTCCTGACTTCACCTTCTCCTTCTCCTTCTTCTACTTCTTCTGCTTCACCCCCCTGACTTCACCATCTCCTTCTCCTTCTTCTACTTCTTCTGATTCACCCTCCAGACTTCACCTTCTCCTTCTCCTTCTTCTACTTCTTCTGATTCACCCTCCAGACTTCACCTTCTCCTTCTCCTTCTTCTGCTTCGTCTGATTCACCCTCCAGACTTCACCTTCTCCTTCTCCTTCTTCTACTTCTTCTGATTCACCCTTCAGACTTCACCTTCTCCTTCTCCTTCTTCTGTTTCTTCTGATTCAACCTTCAGACTTCACCTTCTCCTTCTCCTTCTTCTGCTTCGTCTGATTCACCCTCCAGACCTCACCTTCTCCTTCTTCTAATTCTTCTGATTCACCCTCCAGACTTAGCCTTCTCCTTCTCCTTCTTCTACTTCTTCTGATTCAACCTCCAGACTTCACCTTCTCCTTCTCCTTCTTCTACTTCTTCTCATACACCCTCCAGTCTTCACCTTCTCTTTCTCCTTCTTCTGCTTCTTCTGATTCACCCTCCAGACTTCACCTTCTCCTTCTCCTTCTTCTGCTTCTTCTGCTTCTCCCTCCAGACTTCACCTTCTCCTTCTCCTTCTTCTGCTTCTTCTGATTCACCCTCCAGACTTCACCTTCTCCTTCTCCTTCTTCTACTTCTTCTGATTCACCCTCCAGACTTCACCTTCTCCTTCTCCTTCTTCTACTTTTTATGATTCACCCTCCAGACTTCACCTTCTCCTTCTCCTTCTTCTACTTCTTCTGATTCACCGTCCTGACTTCACCTTCTCCTTCTCCTTCTTCTGCTTCTTCTGCTCCACCCTCCAGACTTCACCTTCTCCTTCTCCTTCTTCTACTTCTTCTGCTTCACCCTCCAGACTTCACCTACACCTTCTCCTTCTTCTGCTTCTTCTGCTTCACCCCTCCTGACTTCACCTTCTCCTTCTCCTTCTTCTACTTCTTCTGATTCACCCTCCAGACTTCACCTTCTCCTTCTCCTTCTTCTGCTTCTTCTGCTTCACCCTCCAGACTTCACCTTCTCCTTCTCCTTCTTCTGCTGCGTCCTCCAGACTTCACCTTCTCCTTCTCCTTCTTCTGCTTCTTCTGCTTCACCCTCCTGACTTCACCTTCTCCTTCTCCTTCTTCTACTTCTTCTGCTTCACCCCCCTGACTTCACCTTCTCCTTCTCCTTCTTCTGCTTCTTCTGATTCACCCCCCTGACTTCACATTCTCCTTCTCCTTCTTCTGCTTCTTCTGATTCACCCTCCTAACTTCACCTTCTCCTTCTCCTTCTTCTGCTTCTTCTGATTCACCCTCCTGACTTCACCTTCTCCTTCTCCTTCTTCTGCTTCTTCTGATTCACCCTCCAGATTTCACCTTCTACTTCTCCTTCTTCTGCTTCTTCTGATTCACCCTCCAGACTTCACCTTCTCCTTCTCCTTCTTCTGCTTCTTCTGATTCACCCTCCAGACCTCACCTTCTCCTTCTCCTTCTTCTACTTCTTCTGATTCACCCTCCAGACTTCATCTTCTCCTTCTCCTTCTTCTGCTTCTTCTGATTCACCCTCCAGTCTTCACCTTCTCCTTCTCCTTCTTCTGCTTCTTCTGATTCACCCTCCAGACTTCACCTTCTCCTTCTCCTTCTTCTGCTTCTTCTGATTCACCCTCCAGACTTCACCTTCTGCTTCTCCTTCTTCTACTTCTTCTGATTCACCCTCCTGTCTTCACCTTCTCCTTCTCCTTCTTCTGCTTCTTCTGCTTCACCCTCCAGACTTCACCATCTCCTTCTCTTTCTTCTGCTTCTTCTGATTCACCCTCCGGACTTCACCTTCTCCTTCTCCTTCTTCTGATTCTTCTGATTCACCCTCCAGACTTCACCTTCTCCTTCTCCTTCTTCTGCTTCTTCTGATTCACCCTCCTGACTTCACCTTCTCCTTCTCCTTCTTCTACATCTTCTGATTCACCCTCCTGACTTCACCTTCTCCTTCTCCTTCTTCTACTTCTTCTGCTTCACCCTCCAGACTTCACCTACTCCTTCTCCTTCTTCTACTTCTTCTGATTCACCCTCCAGACTTCACCTTCTCCTTCTCCTTCTTCTGCTTCTTCTGATTCACCCTCCAGACTTCACCTTCTCCTTCTCCTTTTTCTGCTTCTTCTGATTCACCCTCCAGACTTCACCTTCTCCTTCTCCTTCTTCTGCTTCTTCTGATTCACCCTCCAGACTTCACCTTCTCCTTCTCCTTCTTCTGCTTCTTCTGATTCACCCTCCTGACTTCACCTTCTCCTTCTACTTCTTCTGCTTCTTCTGATTCACCCGACAGACTTCACCTTCTTCTTCTCCTTCTTCTGCTTCTTCTGATTCCCCCTCCAGACTTCACCTTCTCCTTATCCTTCTTCTGCTTCTTCTGATTCACCCTCTAGACTTCATCTTCTCCTTCTCCTTCTTCTACGTCTTCTGATTCACCCTCCAGACTTCACCTTCTCGTTCTCCTTCTTCTGCTTCTTCTGATTCACCCTCCAGACTTCACCTTCTCCTTCTCCTTCGTCTACTTCATCTGATTCACCCTCCAGACTACACCTTCTCCTTCTCCTTCTTCTACTTCTTCTGATTCACCCTCCAGACTTCACCTTCTCCTTCTCCTTCTTCTGCTTCTTCTGATTCACCCTCCAGACTTCACCTTCTCCTTCTCCTTCTTCAACTTCTTCTGATTCACTATCCAGACTTCACCTTCTCCTTCTCCTTCTTCTACTTCTTCTGATTCACCCTCCAGACTTCACTTTCTCCTTCTCCTTCTTCTACTTCTTCTGCTTCTCCCTCCAGACTTCACCTTCTCCTTCTCCTTCTTCTGCTTCTTCTGATTCACCCTCCAGACTTCACCTTCTCCTTCTCCTTCTTCTACTTCTTCTGATTCACCCTCCAGACTTCACCTTCTCCTTCTTCTGCTTCTTCTGATTCACCCTCCAGACTTCACCTTCTCCTTTTCCTTCTTCTTCTTCTGCTGATTCACACCCAAGACTTCACCTTCTCCTTCTCCTTCTTCTGCTTCTTCTGATTCACCCTCCAGACTTCACCTTCTCCTTCTCCTTCGTCTACTTCTTCTGATTCACCCTCCACACCACACCTTCTCCTTCTCCTTCTTCTACTTCTTCTGATTCACCCTCCAGACTTCACCATCTCCTTCTCCTTCTTCTGCTTCTTCTGATTCACCCTCCAGACTTCTCCTTCTCCTTCTCCTTCTTCTACTTCTTCTGATTCACCCTCCAGATTTCACCTTCTCCTTCTCCTTCTTCTACTTCTTCTGATTCACCCTCCAGACTTCACCTTCTCCTTCTCCTTCTTCTACTTCTTCTCCTTCTCCCTCCAGACTTCACCTTCTCCTTCTACTTCTTCTGCTTCTTCTGATTCACCCTCCAGACTTCACCTTCTCCTTCTCCTTCTTCTACTTCTTCTGATTCACCCTCCAGACATCACCTTCTCCTTCTCCTTCTTCTACTTCTTCTGATTCACCCTCCAGACTTCACCTTCTCCTTCTCCTTCTTCTACTTCTTCTGATTCACCCTCCTGACTTCACCTTAACCTTCTCCTTCTTCTGCTTCTTCTGCTTCACCCTCCAGACTTCACCTTCTCCTTCTCCTTCTTCTGCTTCTTCTGCTTCACCCTCCAGACTTCACCTTCTCCTTCTCCTTCTTCTACTTCTTCTGATTCACCCTCCTGACTTCACCTTAACCTTCTCCTTCTTCTGCTTCTTCTGCTTCACCCTCCAGACTTCACCTTCTCCTTCTCCTTCTTCTGCTTCTTCCGATTCACCCTCCAGACTTCACCTTCTCCTTCTCCTTCTTCTGCTTCTTCTGTTTCACCCTCCAGACTTCACCTTCTCCTTCTCCTCCTTCTACTTCTTCTGATTCACCCTCCAGACTTCACCTTCTCCTTTTCCTTCTTCTACTTCTTCTGATTCACCCTCCTGACGACTTCACCTTCTCCTTCTCCTTCTTCTGCTTCTTCTGATTCACCCTCCAGACTTCACCTTCTCCTTCTCCTTCTTCTGCTTCTTCTGATTCACCCTCCAGACTTCAGCTTCTCCTTCTCCTTCTTCTGCTTCTTCTGATTCACCCTTCAGACTTCACCTTCTCCTTCTCCTTCTTCTGCTTCTTCTGATTCACCCTCCAGATCTCACCTTCTAATTCACCTTCTTCTACTTCTTCTGATTCACCCTCCAGACTTCACCTTCTCCTTCTCCTTCTTCTACTTCTTCTGATTCACCCTCCAGTCTTCACCTTCTCCTTCTCCTTCTTCTGCTTCTTCTGATTCACCCTCCAGACTTCACCTTCTCCTTCTCCTTCTTCTGCTTCTTCTGATTCACCCTCCTGACTTCACCTTCTCCTTCTCCTTCTTCTGCTTCTTCCGATTCACCCTCCAGACTTCACCTTCTCCTTCTCCTTCTTCTATTCTTCTGATTCACCCTCCAGGCTTCACCTTCTCCTTCTACTTCTTCTGCTTCTTCTGATTCACCCTCCAGACTTCACCTTCTCCTTCTCCTTCTTCTGCTTCTTCTGATTCACCCTCCAGGCTTCACCTGCTCCTTCTCCTTCTTCAGATTCTTCTGATTCACCCTCCAGACTTCACCTTCTCCTTCTCCTTCTTCTACTTCTTCTGATTCAACCTCCAGACTTCATCTTCTCCTTCTCCTTCTTCTGCTTCTTCCGATTCACCCTCCAGACTTCACCTTCTCCTTCTCCTTCTTCTGCTTCTTCTGATTCACCCTCCAGACTTCACCTTCTCCTTCTCCTTCTTCTACTTCTTCTGATTCACCCTCCAGACTTCACCTTCTCCTTCTCCTTCGTCTACTTCTTCTGATTCACCCTCCTGACTTCACCATCTCCTTCTATTTCTTCTTCTTCTTCTGATTCACCCTCCAGACTTCACCTTCTCCTTCTCCTTCTTCTGCTTCTTCTGATTCACCCTCCAGACTTCACCTTCTCCTTCTCCTTCTTCTGCTTCTTCTGATTCACCCTTCAGACTTCACCTTCTCCTTCTCCTTCTTCTGCTTCTTCTGATTCACCCTCCAGACCTCACCTTCTCCTTCTCCTTCTTCTACTTCTTCTGATTCACCCTCCAGACTTCACCTTCTCCATCTCCTTCTTCTACTTCTTCTGATTCAACCTCCAGACTTCACCTTCTCCTTCTCCTTCTTCTGCTTCTTCTGATTCACCCTCCAGACTTCACCTTCTCCTTCTCCTTCTTCTGCTTCTTCTGATTCACCCTCCTGACTTCACCTTCTCCTTCTACTTCTTCTGCTTCTTCTGATTCACCCTCCAGGCTTCACCTTCTCCTTCTCCTTCTTCTATTCTTCTGATTCACCCTCCAGGCTTCACCTTCTCCTTCTACTTCTTCTGCTTCTTCTGATTCACCCGACAGACTTCACCTTCTTCTTCTCCTTCTTCTGCTTCTTCTGATTCACCCTCCAGACTTCACCTTCTCCTTATCCTTCTTCTGCTTCTTCTGATTCACCCTCTAGACTTCACCTTCTCCTTCTCCTTCTTCTACGTCTTCTGATTCACCCTCCAGACTTCACCTTCTCCTTCTCCTTCTTCTGCTTCTTCTGATTCACCCTCCAGACTTCACCTTCTCCTTCTCCTTCGTCTACTTCATCTGATTCACCCTCCAGACTACACCTTCTCCTTCTCCTTCTTCTACTTCTTCTGATTCACCCTCCAGACTTCACCTTCTCCTTCTCCTTCTTCTGCTTCTTCTGATTCACCCTCCAGAATTCACCTTCTCCTTCTCCTTCTTCAACTTCTTCTGATTCACTATCCAGACTTCACCTTATCCTTCTCCTTCTTCTACTTCTTCTGATTCACCCTCCAGACTTCACCTTCTCCTTCTCCTTCTTCTACTTCTTCTGCTTCTCCCTCCAGACTTCACCTTCTCCTTCTCCTTCTTCTGCTTCTTCTGATTCACCCTCCAGACTTCACCTTCTCCTTCTCCTTCTTCTACTTCTTCTGATTCACCCTCCAGACTTCACCTTCTCCTTCTTCTGCTTCTTCTGATTCACCCTCCAGACTTCACCTTCTCCTTTTCCTTCTTCTACTTCTGCTGATTCACCCCCAAGACTTCACCTTCTCCTTCTCCTTCTTCTGCTTCTTCTGATTCACCCTCCAGACTTCACCTTCTCCTTCTCCTTCGTCTACTTCTTCTGATTCACCCTCCACACTACACCTTCTCCTTCTCCTTCTTCTACTTCTTCTGATTCACCCTCCAGACTTCACCATCTCCTTCTCCTTCTTTTGCTTCTTCTGATTCACCCTCCAGACTTCTCCTTCTCCTTCTCCTTCTTCTACTTCTTCTGATTCACCCTCCAGATTTCACCTTCTCCTTCTCCTTCTTCTACTTCTTCTGATTCATCCTCCAGACTTCACCTTCTCCTTCTCCTTCTTCTACTTCTTCTCCTTCTCCCTCCAGACTTCACCTTCTCCTTCTACTTCTTCTGCTTCTTCTGATTCACCCTCCAGACTTCACCTTCTCCTTCTCCTTCTTCTACTTCTTCTGATTCACCCTCCAGACATCACCTTCTCCTTCTCCTTCTTCTACTTCTTCTGATTCACCCTCCAGACATCACCTTCTCCTTCTCCTTCTTCTACTTCTTCTGATTCACCCTCCTGACTTCACCTTAACCTTCTCCTTCTTCTGCTTCTTCTGCTTCACCCTCCAGACTTCACCTTCTCCTTCTCCTTCTTCTGCTTCTTCTGCTTCACCCTCCAGACTTCACCTTCTCCTTCTCCTTCTTCTGCTTCTTCTGCTTCACCCTCCTGACTTCACCTTCTCCTTCTCCTTCTTCTACTTCTTCTGATTCACCCTCCTGACTTCACCTTCTCCTTTTCCTTCTTCTACTTCTTCTGATTCACCCTCCAGACTTCATCTTCTCCTTCTCCTTCTTCTGCTTCTTCTGATTCACCCTCCAGTCTTCACCTTCTTCTTCTGCTTCTTCTGATTCACCCTCCAGACTTCACCTTCTCCTTCTCCTTCTTCTACTTCTTCTGATTCACCCTCCAGACTTCACCTTCTCCTTCTCCTTCTTCTACTTCTTCTGACTCACCCTCCAGTCTTCACCGTCTCCTTCTCCTTCTACTGATTCTTCTGCTTCACCCTCCAGACTTCACCTTCTCCTTCTCTTTCTTCTGCTTCTTCTGATTCACCCTCCAGACTTCACCTTCTCCTTCTCCTTCTTCTGATTCTTCTGATTCACCCTCCAGACTTCACCTTCTCCTTCTCCTTCTTCTGCTTCTTCTGATTCACCCTCCTGACTTCACCTTCTCCTTCTCCTTCTTCTACATCTTCTGATTCACCCTCCTGACTTCACCTTCTCCTTCTCCTTCTTCTACTTCTTCTGCTTCACCCTCCAGACTTCACCTACTCCTTCTCCTTCTTCTACTTCTTCTGATTCACCCTCCAGACTTCACCTTCTCCTTCTCCTTCTTCTGCTTCTTCTGATTCACCCTCCAGACTTCACCTTCTCCTTCTCCTTTTTCTGCTTCTTCTGATTCACCCTCCAGACTTCACCTTCTCCTTCTCCTTCTTCTGCTTCTTCTGATTCACCCTCCAGCCTTCACCTTCTCCTTCTCCTTCTTCTGCTTCTTCTGATTCACCCTCCAGACTTCAGCTTCTCCTTCTCCTTCTTCTGCTTCTTCTGATTCACCCTTCAGACTTCACCTTCTGCTTCTCCTTCTTCTGCTTCTTCTGATTCACCCTCCAGACCTCACCTTCTCCTTCACCTTCTTCTACTTCTTCTGATTCACCCTCCAGACTTCACCTTCTCCTTCTCCTTCTTCTACTTCTTCTGATTCACCCTCCAGTCTTCACCTTCTCCTTCTCCTTCTTCTGCTTCTTCTGATTCACCCTCCAGACTTCACCTTCTCCTTCTCCTTCTTCTGCTTCTTCTGATTCACCCTCCTGACTTCACCTTCTCCTTCTCCTTCTTATGCTTCTTCCGTATCACCCTCCAGACTTCACCTTCTCCTTCTCCTTCTTCTATTCTTCTGATTCACCCTCCAGGCTTCACCTTCTCCTTCTACTTCTTCTGCTTCTTCTGATTCACCCTCCAGACTTCACCTTCTCCTTCTCCTTCTTCTGCTTCTTCTGATTCACCCTCCAGACTTCACCTTCTCCTTCTCCTTCTTCTGCTTCTTCTGATTCACCCTCCAGACTTCACCTTCTCCTTCTCCTTCTTCTGCTTCTTCTGATTCACCCTCCAGACTTCACCTTCTCCTTCTCCTTCTTCTACTTCTTCTGATTCACCCTCCAGACTTCATCTTCTCCTTCTCCTTCTTCTGCTTCTTCTGATTCACCCTCCAGTCTTCACCTACTTCTTCTGCTTCTTCTGATTCACCCTCCAGACTTCACCTTCTCCTTCTCCTTCTTCTACTTCTTCTGATTCACCCTCCAGACTTAGCCTTCTCCTTCTCCTTCTTCTACTTCTTCTGATTCAACCTCCAGACTTCATCTTCTCCTTCTCCTTCTTCTTCTTCTTCTCATTCACCCTCCAGTCTTCACCTTCTCTTTCTCCTTCTTCTGCTTCTTCTGATTCACCCTCCAGACTTCACCTTCTCCTTCTCCTTCTTCTACTTCTTCTGATTCACCCTCCAGACTTCACCTTCTCCTTCTCCTTCTTCTACTTCTTCTGATTCACCCTCCAGACTTCACCTTCTCCTTCTCCTTCTTCTACTTCTTCTGATTCACCGTCCTGACTTCACCTTCTCCTTCTCCTTCTTCTGCTTCTTCTGCTTCACCCTCCAGACTTCACCTTCTCCTTCTCCTTCTTCTGCTTCTTCTGCTTCACCCTCCAGACTTCACCTACACCTTCTCCTTCTTCTGCTTCTTCTGCTTCACCCTCCTGACTTCACCTTCTGCTTCTCATTCTTCTACTTCTTCTGATTCACCCTCCAGACTTCACCTTCTCCTTCTCCTTCTTCTGCTTCTTCTGCTTCACCCTCCAGACTTCACCTTCTCCTTCTCCTTCTTCTGCTGCGTCCTCCAGACTTCACCTTCTCCTTCTCCTTCTTCTGCTTCTTCTGCTTCACCCTCCTGACTTCACCTTCTCCTTCTCCTTCTTCTACTTCTTCTGCTTCACCCCCCTGACTTCACCTTCTCCTTCTCCTTCTTCTGCTTCTTCTGATTCACCCTCCTAACTTCACCTTCTCCTTCTCCAACTTCTGCTTCTTCTGATTCACCCTCCTGACTTCACCTTCTCCTTCTCCTTCTTCTACTTCTTCTGCTTCACCCCCCTGACTTCACCATCTCCTTCTCCTTCTTCTACTTCTTCTGATTCACCCTCCAGACTTCATCTTCTCCTTCTCCTTCTTCTGCTTCTTCTGATTCACCCTCCAGTCTTCACCTACTTCTTCTGCTTCTTCTGATTCACCCTCCAGACTTCACCTTCTCCTTCTCCTTCTTCTACTTCTTCTGATTCACCCTCCAGACTTAGCCTTCTCCTTCTCCTTCTTCTACTTCTTCTGATTCAACCTCCAGACTTCACCTTCTCCTTCTCCTTCTTCTTCTTCTTCTCATTCACCCTCCAGTCTTCACCTTCTCTTTCTCCTTCTTCTGCTTCTTCTGATTCACCCTCCAGACTTCACCTTCTCCTTCTCCTTCTTCTACTTCTTCTGATTCACCCTCCAGACTTCACCTTCTCCTTCTCCTTCTTCTACTTCTTCTGATTCACCCTCCAGACTTCACCTTCTCCTTCTCCTTCTTCTACTTCTTCTGATTCACCGTCCTGACTTCACCTTCTCCTTCTCCTTCTTCTGCTTCTTCTGCTTCACCCTCCAGACTTCACCTTCTCCTTCTCCTTCTTCTGCTTCTTCTGCTTCACCCTCCAGACTTCACCTACACCTTCTCCTTCTTCTGCTTCTTCTGCTTCACCCTCCTGACTTCACCTTCTCCTTCTCATTCTTCTACTTCTTCTGATTCACCCTCCAGACTTCACCTTCTCCTTCTCCTTCTTCTGCTTCTTCTGCTTCACCCTCCAGACTTCACCTTCTCCTTCTCCTTCTTCTGCTGCGTCCTCCAGACTTCACCTTCTCCTTCTCCTTCTTCTGCTTCTTCTGCTTCACCCTCCTGACTTCACCTTCTCCTTCTCCTTCTTCTACTTCTTCTGCTTCACCCCCCTGACTTCACCTTCTCCTTCTCCTTCTTCTGCTTCTTCTGATTCACCCTCCTAACTTCACCTTCTCCTTCTCCAACTTCTGCTTCTTCTGATTCACCCTCCTGACTTCTCCTTATCCTTCTCCTTCTTCTACTTCTTCTGCTTCACCCCCCTGACTTCACCATCTCCTTCTCCTTCTTCTACTTCTTCTGATTCACCCTCCAGACTTCACCTTCTCCTTCTCCTTCTTCTACTTCTTCTGATTCACCCTCCAGACTTCACCTTCTCCTTCTCCTTCTTCTGCTTCTTCTGATTCACCCTCCAGACTTCACCTTCTCCTTCTCCTTCTTCTGCTTCTTCTGATTCACCCTTCAGACTTCACCTTCTCCTTCTCCTTCTTCTGTTTCTTCTGATTCAACCTTCAGACTTCACCTTCTCCTTCTCCTTCTTCTGCTTCGTCTGATTCACCCTCCAGACCTCACCTTCTCCTTCTCCTTCTTCTACTTCTTCTGATTCACCCTCCAGACTTAGCCTTCTCCTTCTCCTTCTTCTACTTCTTCTGATTCAACCTCCAGACTTCACCTTCTCCTTCTCCTTCTTCTACTTCTTCTCATTCACCCTCCAGTCTTCACCTTCTCTTTCTCCTTCTTCTGCTTCTTCTGATTCACCCTCCAGACTTCACCTTCTCCTTCTCCTTCTTCTGCTTATTCTGCTTCTCCCTCCAGACTTCACCTTCTCCTTCTCCTTCTTCTGCTTCTTCTGATTCACCCTCCAGACTTCACCTTCTCCTTCTCCTTCTTCTACTTCTTCTGATTCACCCTCCAGACTTCACCTTCTCCTTCTCCTTCTTCTACTTTTTCTGATTCACCCTCCAGACTTCACCTTCTCCTTCTCCTTCTTCTACTTCTTCTGATTCACCGTCCTGACTTCACCTTCTCCTTCTCCTTCTTCTGCTTCTTCTGCTTCACCCTCCAGACTTCACCTTCTCCTTCTCCTTCTTCTACTTCTTCTGCTTCACCCTCCAGACTTCACCTACACCTTCTCCTTCTTCTGCTTCTTCTGCTTCACCCTCCTGACTTCACCTTCTCCTTCTCCTTCTTCTACTTCTTCTGATTCACCCTCCAGACTTCACCTTCTCCTTCTCCTTCTTCTACTTCTTCTGCTTCACCCCCCTGACTTCACCTTCTCCTTCTCCTTCTTCTGCTTCTTCTGATTCAACCCCCTGACTTCACCTTCTCCTTCTCCTTCTTCTGCTTCTTCTGATTCACCCTCCTAACTTCACCTTCTCCTTCTCCTTCTTCTGCTTCTTCTGATTCACCCTCCTGACTTCACCTTCTCCTTCTCCTTCTTCTGCTTCTTCTGATTCACCCTCCAGACTTCACCGTCTCCTTCTCCTTCTTCTGCTTCTTCTGATTCACCCTCCAGACTTCACCTTCTCCTTCTCCTTCTTCTGCTTCTTCTGATTCACCCTCCAGACCTCACCTTCTCCTTCTCCTTCTTCTACTTCTTCTGATTCACCCTCCAGACTTCATCTTCTCCTTCTCCTTCTTCTGCTTCTTCTGCTTCACCCTCCAGTCTTCACCTTCTCCTTCTCCTTCTTCTGCTTCTTCTGATTCATCCTCCAGACTTCACCTTCTCCTTCTCCTTCTTCTGCTTCTTCTGATTCACCCTCCAGACTTCACCTTCTGCTTCTCCTTCTTCTACTTCTTCTGATTCACCCTCCAGTCTTCACCTTCTCCTTCTCCTTCTTCTGCTTCTTCTGCTTCACCCTCCAGACTTCACCATCTCCTTCTCTTTCTTCTGCTTCTTCTGATTCACCCTCCAGACTTCACCTTCTCCTTCTCCTTCTTCTGATTCTTCTGATTCACCCTCCAGACTTCAACTTCTCCTTCTCCTTCTTCTGCTTCTTCTGATTCACCCTCCTGACTTCACCTTCTCCTTCTCCTTCTTCTACATCTTCTGATTCACCCTCCTGACTTCACCTTCTCCTTCTCCTTCTTCTACTTCTTCTGCTTCACCCTCCAGACTTCACCTACTCCTTCTCCTTCTTCTACTTCTTCTGATTCACCCTCCAGACTTCACCTTCTCCTTCTCCTTCTTCTGCTTCTTCTGATTCACCCTCCAGACTTTACCTTCTCCTTCTCCTTTTTCTGCTTCTTCTGATTCACCCTCCAGACTTCACCTTCTCCTTCTCCTTCTTCTGCTTCTTCTGATTCACCCTCCAGGCTTCACCTTCTACTTCTCCTTCTTCTGCTTCTTCTGATTCACCCTCCAGACTTCACCTTCTCCTTCTCCTTCTTCTACTTCTTCTGATTCAACCTCCAGACTTCATCTTCTCCTTCTCCTTCTTCTGCTTCTTCCGATTCACCCTCCAGACTTCACCTTCTCCTTCTCCTTCTTCTGCTTCTTCTGATTCACCCTCCAGACTTCACCTTCTCCTTCTCCTTCTTCTACTTCTTCTGATTCACCCTCCAGACTTCATCTTCTCCTTCTCCTTCGTCTACTTCTTCTGATTCACCCTCCTGACTTCACCTTCTCCTTCTCCTTCTTCTTCTTCTTCTGATTCACCCTCCAGACTTCACCTTCTCCTTCTCCTTCTTCTGCTTCTTCTGATTCACCCTCCAGACTTCACCTTCTCCTTCTCCTTCTTCTGCTTCTTCTGATTCACCCTTCAGACTTCACCTTCTCCTTCTCCTTCTTCTGCTTCTTCTGATTCACCCTCCAGACCTCACCTTCTCCTTCTCCTTCTTCTACTTCTTCTGATTCACCCTCCAGACTTCACCTTCTCCATCTCCTTCTTCTACTTCTTCTGATTCAACCTCCAGACTTCACCTTCTCCTTCTCCTTCTTCTGCTTCTTCTGATTCACCCTCCAGACTTCACCTTCTCCTTCTCCTTCTTCTGCTTCTTCTGATTCACCCTCCTGACTTCACCTTCTCCTTCTACTTCTTCTGCTTCTTCTGATTCACCCTCCAGGCTTCACCTTCTCCTTCTCCTTCTTCTATTCTTCTGATTCACCCTCCAGGCTTCACCTTCTCCTTCTACTTCTTCTGCTTCTTCTGATTCACCCGACAGACTTCACCTTCTTCTTCTCCTTCTTCTGCTTCTTCTGATTCACCCTCCAGACTTCACCTTCTCCTTATCCTTCTTCTGCTTCTTCTGATTCACCCTCTAGACTTCACCTTCTCCTTCTCCTTCTTCTACGTCTTCTGATTCACCCTCCAGACTTCACCTTCTCCTTCTCCTTCTTCTGCTTCTTCTGATTCACCCTCCAGACTTCACCTTCTCCTTCTCCTTCTTCTGCTTCTTCTGTTTCACCCTCCAGACTTCACCTTCTCCTTCTCCTTCTTCTGCTTCTTCTGCTTCACCCTCCAGACTTCACCTTCTCCTTCTCCTTCTTCTGCTTCTTCTGCTTCACCCTCCAGACTTCATCTTCTCCTTCTCCTTCTTCTGCTTCTTCTGCTTCACCCTCCTGACTTCACCTTCTCCTTCTCCTTCTTCTACTTCTTCTGATTCACCCTCCAGACTTCACCTTCTCCTTCTCCTTCTTCTGCTTCTTCTGCTTCACCCTCCAGACTTCACCTTCTCCTTCTCCTTCTTCTGCTTATTCTGCTTCGCCCTCCAGACTTCACCTTCTCCTTCTCCTTCTTCTGCTTATTCTGCTTCACCCTCCAGACTTCACCTTCTCCTTCTCCTTCTTCTGCTTCTTCTGCTTCACCCTCCTGACTTCACCTTCTCCTTCTCCTTCTTCTACTTCTTCTGATTCACCCTCCAGACTTCACCTTCTCCTTCTGCTTCTTCTACTTCTTCTGATTCACCCTCCAGTCTTCACATTCTCCTTCTCCTGCTTCTTCTGATTCACCCTCCAGACTTCACCTTCTCCTTCTCCTTCTTCTGCTTCTTCTGATTCACCATCCTGACTTCACCTTCTCCTTCTCCTTCCTCTGCTTCTTCTGATTCACCCTCCAAACTTCATCTTCTCCTTCTCCGTCTTCTACTTCTTCTGATTCACCCTCCAGACTTCACCTTCTCCTTCTTCTTCTTCTGCTTCTTCTGATTCACCCTCCAGACTTCACCTTCTCCTTCTCCTTCTTCTGCTTCTTCTGATTCACCCTCCAGACTTCACCTTCTCCTTCTCCTTCTTCTGCTTCTTCTGATTCACCCTCCAGACTTCACCTTCTCCTTCTCCTTCTTCTGCTTCTTCTGATTCACCCTCCAGACTTCACCTTCTCCTTCTCCTTCTTCTGCTTCTTCTGATTCACCCTCCAGACTTCACCTTCTCCTTCTCCTTCTTCTGCTTCTTCTGATTCACCCTCCAGACTTCACCTTCTCCTTCTTCTGCTTCTTCTGATTCACCCTCCAGACTTCACCTTATCCTTCTCCTTTTTCTGCTTCTTCTGATTCACCCTCCAGACTTCACCTTCTCCTTCTCCTTCGTCTACTTATTCTGATTCACCCTCCAGACTTCACCTTCTCCTTCTCCTTCTTCTACTTCTTCTGATTCACCCTCCAGACTTCACCTTCTCCTTCTCATTCTTCTGCTTCTTCTGCTTCACCCTCCAGACTTCACCTTCTCCTTCTCCTTCTTCTGCTTCTTCTGCTTCGCCCTCCAGACTTCACCTTCTCCTTCCCCTTCTTCTGCTTCTTCTGCTTCACCCTCCAGACTTCACCTTCTCCTTCTCCTTCTTCTGCTTCTTCTGCTTCACCCTCCTGACTTCACCTTCTCCTTCTCCTTCTTCTACTTCTTCTGATTCACCCTCCAGACTTCACCTTCTCCTTCTCCTTCTTCTGCTTCTACTGCTTCACCCTCCAGACTTCACCTTCTCCTTCTCCTTCTTCTGCTTCTTCTGCTTCACCCTCCAGACTTCACCTTCTCCTTCTCCTTCTTCTGCTTCTTCTGCTTCACCCTACAGACTTCACCTTCTCCTTCTCCTTCTTCTGCTTCTTCTGCTTCACCCTCCTGACTTCACCTTCTCCTTCTCCTTCTACTTCTTCTGATTCACCCTCCAGACTTCACCTTCTCCTTCTCCTTCTTCTGCTTCTTCTGCTTCACCCTCCAGACTTCACCTTCTCCTTCTCCTTCTTCTGCTTCTTCTGCTTCGCCCTCCAGACTTCACCTTCTCCTGCTCCTTCTTCTGCTTCTTCTGCTTCACCCTCCAGACTTCACCTTCTCCTTCTCCTTTTTCTGCTTCTTCTGCTTCACCCTCCTGACTTCACCTTCTCCTTCTCCTTCTTCTACTTCTTCTGATTCACCCTCCAGACTTCACCTTCTCCTTCTCCTTCTTCTGCTTCTTCTGCTTCACCCTCCAGACTTCACCTTCTCCTTCTCCTTCTTCTGCTTCTCATGCTGCGCCCGCCAGACTTCACCTTCTCCTTCTCCTTCTTCTGCTTCTTCTGCTTCACCCTCCTGACTTCACCTTCTCCTTCTCCTTCTTCTACTTCTTCTGCTTCACCCCCCTGACTTCACCTTCTCCTTCTCCTTCTTCTGCTTCTTCTGATTCACCCTCCTAACTTCACCTTCTCCTTCTCCTTCTTCTGCTTCTTCTGATTCACCCTCCTGACTTCACCTTCTCCTTCTCCTTCTTCTGCTTCTTCTGATTCACCCTCCAGACTTCACCTTCTGCTTCTCCTTCTTCTGCTTCTTCTGATTCACCCTCCAGACTTCACCTTCTCCTTCTCCTTCTTCTGCTTCGTCTGATTCATCCTCCAGACATCACCTTCTCCTTCTCCTTCTTCTACTTCTTCTGATTCACCCTCCTGACTTCACCTTCTCCTTCTCCTTCTTCTACTTCTTCTGATTCACCCTCCAGACTTCACCTTCTCCTTCTCCTTCTTCTACTTCTTCTGATTCACCCTCCAGACTTCACCTTCTCCTTCTCCTTCTTCTACTTCTTCTGATTCACCCTCCAGACTTCACCTTCTCCTTCTCCTTCTTCTTCTTCTTCTGATTCACCCTCCAGCCTTCACCTCCTCCTTCTACTTCTTCTGCTTCTTCTGCTTCACCCTCCAGACTTCACCTTCTCCTTCTCTTACTTCTGCTTCTTCTGATTCACCCTCCAGACTTCACCTTCTCCTTCTCCTTCTTCTGATTCTTCTGATTCACCCTCCAGACTTCACCTTCTCCTTCTCCTTCTTGTGCTTCTTCTGATTCACCCTCCTGACTTCACCTTCTCCTTCTCCTTCTTCTACTTCTTCTGATTCACCCTCCTGACTTCACCTTCTCCTTCTCCTTCTTCTACTTCTTCTGCTTCATCCTCCAGACCTCACCTTCTCCTTCTCCTTCTTCTACTTCTTCTGATTCATCCTCCAGACTTCACCTTCTCCTTCTCCTTCTGCTGCTTCTTCTGATTCACCCTCCAGACTTCACCTTCTCCTTCTCCTTATTCTGCTTCTTCTGATTCACCCTCCAGACTTCACCTTCTCCTTCTCCTTCTTCTGCTTCTTCTGATTCACCCTCCAGACTTCACCTTCTCCTTCTCCTTCTTCTGCTTCTTCTGAATCACCCTCCAGACTTCACCTTCTCCTACTCCTTCTTCTACTTCTTCTGATTCACCCTCCAGACTTCATCTTCTCCTTCTCCTTCTTCTGCTTCTTCTGATTCACCCTCCAGACTTCACCTTCTCCTTCTCCTTCTTCTGCTTCTTCTGATTCACCCTCCAGACTTCACCTTCTCCTTCTGCTTCTTCTACTTCTTCTGATTCACCCTCCAGACTTCACCTTCTCCTTCTCCTTCTTCTCCTTCTTCTGATTCCCCCTCCAGACTTCACCTTCTCCTTCTCCTTCTTCTGCTTCTTCTGATTCACCCTCCAGACTTCACCTTCTCCTTCTCCTTCTTCTGCTTCTTCCGATTCACCCTTCAGACTTCACCTTCTCCTTCTCCTTCTTCTGCTTCTTCTGATTCACCCTCCAGACCTCACCTTCTCCTTCTCCTTCTTCTAATTCTTCTGATTCACCCTCCAGACTTCTTCATCTCCTCCTTCTTCTGCTTCTTCTGATTCACCCTCCAGACTTCACCTTCTCCTTCTCCTTCTTCTGCTTTTTCTGATTCACCCTCCAGACTTCGCCTTCTCCTTCTCCTTCTTCTACTTCTTCTGATTCACCCTCCAGACTTCACCTTCTCCTTCTCCTTCTTCTACTTCTTCTGATTCAACCTCCAGTCTTCACCTTCTCCTTCTCCTTCTTCTGCTTCTTCTGATTCACCCTCCAGACTTCACCTTCTCCTTCTCCTTCTTCTGCTTCTTCTGATTCACCCTCCAGACTTCACCTTCTCCTTCTCCTTCTTCTACTTCTTCTGATTCACCCTCCAGACTTCACCTTCTCCTTCTACTTCTTCTGCTTCTTCTGATTCACCCTCCAGACTTCACCTTCTCCTTCTCCTTCTTCTGCTTCTTCTGATTCACCCTACAGAATTCACCTTCTCCTTCTCCTTCTTCTGCTTCTTCTGATTCACCCTCCAGACTTCACCTTCTCCTTCTCCTTCTTCTACTTCTTCTGATTCACCCTCCAGACTTCACCTTCTCCTTCTCCTTCTTCTACTTCTTCTGATTCACCCTCCAGACTTCACCTTCTCCTTCTCCTTCTTCTGCTTCTTCTGATTCACCCTCCAGACTTCACCTTCTCCTTCTCCTTCTTCTGCTTCTTCTGATTCACCCTCCAGACTTCACCTTCTCCTTCTCCTTCTTCTGCTTCTTCTTATTCACCCTTCAGACTTCACCTTCTCCTTCTCCTTCTTCTGCTTCTTCTGATTCACCCTCCAGACCTCACCTTCTCCTTCTCCTTCTTCTAATTCTTCTGATTCACCCTCCAGACTTCATCTTCTCCTTCTCCTTCTTCTGCTTCTTCTGATTCACCCTCCAGACTTCATCTTCTCCTTCTCCTTCTTCTGCTTCTTCTGATTCACCCTTCAGACTTCGCCTTCTCCTTCTCCTTCTTCTACTTCTTCTGATTCACCCTCCAGACTTCACCTTCTCCTTCTCCTTCTTCTACTTCTTCTGAATCACCCTCCAGTCTTCACCTTCTCCTTCTCCTTCTTCTGCTTCTTCTGATTCACCCTCCAGACTTCACCTTCTCCTTCTCCTTCTTCTGCTTCTTCTGATTCAACCTCCTGACTTCACCTTCTTCTTCTCCTTCTTCTGCTTCTTCTGATTCACCCTCCAGACTTCACCTTCTCCTTCTCCTTCTTCTACTTCTTCTGATTCACCCTCCAGACTTCATCTTCTCCTTCTACTTCTTCTGCTTCTTCTGATTCACCCTCCAGACTTCACCTTCTCCTTCTTCTGCTTCTTCTGATTCACCCTCCAGACTTCACCTTCTCCTTCTCCTTCTTCTGCTTCTTCTGATTCACCCTCCAGACTTCACTTTCTCCTTCTCCTTTTCTGCTTCTTCTGATTCACCCTCAAGACTTCAACTTCTCCTTCTCCTTCTTCTACTTCTTCTGATTCACCTTCCAGACTTCACCTTCTCCTTCTCCTTCTTCTGCTTCTTCTGATTCACCCTCCAGACTTCACCTTCTCCTTCTCCTTCGTCTACTTCTTCTGATTCACCCTCCAGACTACACCTTCTCCTTCTCCTATTTCTACTTCTTCTGATTCACCCTCCAGACTTCACCTTCTCCTTCTCCTTCTTCTGCTTCTTCTGATTCACCCTCCAGACTTCACCTTCTCCTTCTCCTTCTTCTACTTCTTCTGATTCACCCTCCAGACTTTACCTTTTCCTTCTCCTTCTTCTACTTCTTCTGATTCACCCTCCAGACTTCACCTTCTCCTTCTCCTTCTTCTACTTCTTCTGCTTCTCCCTCCAGATTTCACCTTCTCCTTCTCCTTCTTCTGCTTCTTCTGACTCACCCTCCAGACTTCACCTTCTCCTTCTCCTTCTTCTACTTCTTCTGATTCACCCTCCAGACTTCACCTTCTCCTTCTCCTTCTTCTACTTCTTCTGATTCACCCTCCAGACTTCACCTGCTCCTTCCCCTTCTTCTACTTCTTCTGCTTCTCCCTCCAGACTTCACCTTCTCCTTCTCCTTCTTCTGCTTCTTCTGATTCACCCTCCAGACTTCACCTTCTCCTTCTCCTTCTTCTACTTCTTCTGATTCACCCTCCAGACTTCACCTTCTCCTTCTCCTTCTTCTGCTTCTTCTGATTCACCCTCCAGACTTCACCTTCTCCTTCTCCTTCTTCTACTTCTTCTGATTCACCCTCCAGACTTCACCTTCTCCTTCTCCTTCTTCTGCTTCTTCTGATTCACCCTCCAGACTTCACCTTCTCCTTCTCCTTTGTCTACTTCTTCTGATTCACCCTCCAGACTACACCTTCTCCTTCTCCTTGTTCTACCTCTTCTGATTCACCCTCCAGACTTCACCTTCTCCTTCTCCTTCTTCTGCTTCTTCTGATTCACCCTCCAGACTTCACCTTCTCCTTCTCCTTCATCTACTTCTTCTGATTCACCCTCCAGACTTCACCTTCTCCTTCTCCTTCTTCTGCTTCTTCTGCTTCACCCTCCAGACTTCACCTTCTCCTTCTCCTTCTTCTGCTTCTTCTGCTTCGCCCTCCAGACTTCAGCTTATCCTTCTCCTTCTTCTGCTTCTTCTGCTTCACCCTCCAGACTTCACCTTCTCCTTCTCCTTCTTCTGCTTCTTCTGCTTCACCCTCCTGACTTCACCTTCTCCTTCTCCATCTTCTACTTCTTCTGATTCACCCTCCAGACTTCACCTTCTCCTTCTCCTTCTTCTGCTTCTTCTGCTTCACCCTCCTGACTTCACCTTCTCCTTCTCCTTCTTCTACTTCTTCTGCTTCACCCCCCTGACTTCACCTTCTCCTTCTCCTTCTTCTGCTTCTTCTGACTCACCCTCCTAACTTCACCTTCTCCTTCTCCTTCTTCTGCTTCTTCTGATTCACCCTCCTGACTTCACCTTCTCCTTCTCCTTCTTCTGCTTCTTCTGATTCACCCTCCAGACTTCACCTTCTGCTTCTCCTTCTTCTGCTTCTTCTGATTCACCCTCCAGACTTCACCTTCTCCTTCTCCTTCTTCTGCTTCTTCTGATTCACCCTCCAGACCTCATCTTCTCCTTCTCCTTCTTCTACTTCTTCTGATTCACCCTCCAGACATAATCTTCTCCTTCTCCTTCTTCTACTTCTTCTGATTCACCCTCCAGTCTTCACCTTCTCCTTCTACTTCTTCTGCTTCTTCTGATTCACCCTCCAGACTTCACCTTCTCCTTCTCATTCTTCTGCTTCTTCTGATTCACCATCCAGACCTCACCTTCTCCTTCTCCTTCTTCTACTTCTTCTGATTCACCCTCCAGACTTCACCTTCTCCTTCTGCTTCTTCTACTTCTTCTGATTCACCCTCCAGTCTTCACCTTCTCCTTCTCCTTCTTCTGCTTCTTCTGATTCACCCTCCAGACTTCACCATCTCCTTCTCCTTCTTCTGCTTCTTCTGATTCACCCTCCTGACTTCACCTTCTCCCTCTCCTTCTTCTGCTTCTTCTGATTCACCCTCCAAACTTCACCTTCTCCTTCTCCTTCTTCTACTTCTTCTGATTCACCCTCCAGACTTCACCTTCTCCTTTTACTTCTTCTGCTTCTTCTGATTCACCCTCCAGACTTCACCTTCTCCTTCTCCTTCTTCTGCTTCTTCTGATTTACCCTCCAGGCTTCACCTTCTCCTTCTCCTTCTTCTGCTTCTTCTGATTCACCCTCCAGACTTCACCTTCTCCTTCTCCTTCTTCTGCTTCTTCTGATTCACCCTCCAGACTTCACCTTCCCCTTCTCCTTCTTCTACTTCTTCTGGTTCACGCTGCAGACTTCACCTTTTCCTTCTCCTTCTTCTACTTCTTCTGATTCACCCTCCAGACTTCACCTTCTCCTTCTCCTTCTTCTACTTCTTCTGCTTCTCCCTTCAGACTTCACCTTCTCCTTCTCCTTCTTCTGCTTCTTCTGATTCACCCTCCAGACTTCACCTTCTCCTTCTCCTTCTTCTACTTCTTCTGATTCACCCTCCAGACTTCACCTTCTCCTTCTCCTTCTTCTACTTCTTCTGATTCACCCTCCAGACTTCACCTTCTCCTTCTCCTTCTTCTACTTCTTCTGATTCACCCTCCTGACTTCACTTTCTCCTCCTTCTTCTGCTTCTTCTGCTTCACCCTCCAGACTTCACCTTCTCCTTCTCCTTCTTCTGCTTCTTCTGATTCACCCTCCAGACTTCACCTTCTCCTTCTCCTTCTTCTGCTTCTTCTGATTCACCCTCCAGACTTCACCTTCTCCTTCTCCTTCTTCTGCTTCTTCTGATTCACCCTGCAGACTTCACCTTCTCCTTCTCCTTCTTCTGCTTCTTCTGATTCACCCTCCAGACTTCACCTTCTCCTTCTCCTTCGTCTACTTCTTCTGATTCACCCTCCAGACTACACCTTCTCCTTCTCCTTCTTCTACTTCTTCTGATTTACCCTCCAGACTTCACCTTCTCCTTCTCCTTCTTCTGCTTCTTCTGATTCACCCTCCAGACTTCACCTTCTCCTTCTCCTTCTTCTACTTCTTCTGATTCACCCTCCAGACTTCACCTTCTCCTTCTCCTTCTTCTGCTTCTTCTGCTTCACCCTCCAGACTTCACCTTCTCCTTCTCCTTCTTCTGCTTCTTCTGCTTCGCCCTCCAGACATCACCTTATCCTTCTCCTTCTTCTGCTTCTTCTGCTTCACCCTCCAGACTTCACCTTCTCCTTCTCCTTCTTCTGCTTCTTCTGCTTCACCCTCCTGACTTCACCTTCTCCTTCTCCTTCTTCTACTTCTTCTGATTCACCCTCCAGACTTCACCTTCTCCTTCTCCTTCTTCTGCTTCTTCTGCTTCACCCTCCAGACTTCACCTTCTCCTTCTCCTTCTTCTGCTTCTTCTGCTGAGCCCGCCAGACTTCACCTTCTCCTTCTCCTTCTTCTGCTTCTTCTGATTCACCCTCCTAACTTCACCTTCCCCTTCTGCTTCTTCTACTTCTTCTGATTCACCCTCCAGACTTCACCTTCTCCTTCTCCTTCTTCTACTTCTTCTGATTCACCATCCAGACTTCACCATCTCGTTCTCCTTCATCTGCTTCCTCTGATTCACCCTCCAGACTTAACCTTCTCCTTACCCTTCTTCTGCTTCTTCTGATTCACCCTCCAGACTTCACCTTCTCCTTCTCCTTCTTCTGCTTCTTCTGATTCACCCTTCAGACTTCACCTTCTCCTTCTCCTTCTTCTGCTTCTTCTGATTCACCCTCCAGACCTCACCTTCTCCTTCTCCTTCTTCTAATTCTTCTGATTCACCCTCCAGTCTTCACCTTCTCCTTCTCCTTCTTCTGCTTCTTCTGATTCACCCTCCAGACTTCACCTTCTCCTTCTCCTTCTTCTGCTTCTTCTGATTCACCTTCCAGACTTCACCTTCTCCTTCTCCTTCTTCTGCTTCTTCTGATTCACCCTCCAGACTTCACCTTCTCCTTCTCCTTCTTCTGCTTCTTCTGATTCACCCTCCAGACTTCACCTTCTCCTTCTCCTTCTTCTGCTTCTTCTGATTCACCCTCCAGACCTCATCTTCTCCTTCTCCTTCTTCTACTTCTTCTGATTCACCCTCCAGACTTCATCTTCTCCTTCTCCGTCTTCTACTTCTTCTGATTCACCCTCCAGTCTTCACCTTCTCCTTCTCCTTCTTCTGCTTCTTCTGATTCACCCTCCAGACTTCACCTTCTCCTTCTCCTTCTTCTGCTTCTTCTGATTCACACTCCAGACCTCACCTTCTCCTTCTCCTTCTTCTACTTCTTCTGATTCACCCTCCAGACTTCACCTTCTCCTTCTGCTTCTTCTACTTCTTCTGATTCAACTTCCAGTCTTCACCTTCTCCTTCTCCTTCTTCTGCTTCTTCTGATTCACCATCCAGACTTCACCTTCTCCTTCTCCTTCTTCTGCTTCTTCTGATTCACCCTCCTGACTTCACCTTCTCCTTCTCCTTCTTCTGCTTCTTCTGATTCACCCTCCAGACTTCACCTTCTCCTTCTCCTTCTTCTACTTCTTCTCATTCACCCTCCAGACTTCACCTTCTCCTTCTCCTTCTTCTGCTTCTTCTGATTCTCCCTCCAGACTTCACCTTCTCCTTCTCCTTCTTCTGCTTCTTCTGATTCACCCTCCAGACTTCACCTTCTCCTTCTCCTTCTTCTACTTCTTCTGATTCACCCTCCAGAATTCACCTTCTCCTTCTCCTTCTTCTGCTGCTTCTGATTCACCCTCCAGACTTCACCTTCTCCTTCTCCTTCGTCTACTTCTTCTGATTCACCCTCCAGACTACACCTTCTCCTTCTCCTTCTTCTACTTCTTCTGATCCACCCTCCTGACTTCACCTTCTCCTTCTCCTTCTTCTGCTTCTTCTGCTTCACCCTCCAGACTTCACCTTCTCCTTCTCCTTCTTCTGCTTCTTCTGCTTCACCCTCCAGACTTCACCTTCTCCTTCTCCTTCATCTGCTTCTTCTGCTTCACCCTCCTGACTTCACCTTCTCCTTCCCCTTCTTCAACTTCTTCTGATTCACCCTCCAGACTTCACCTTCTCCTTCTCCTTCTTCTACTTCTTCTGATTCACCCTCCAGACTTCACCTTCTCCTTCTCCTTCTTCTGCTTCTTCTGCTTCACCCTCCAGACTTCACCTTCTCCTTCTCCTTCTTCTGCTTCTTCTGCTGCGCCCGCCAGATTTCACCTTCTCCTTCTCCTTCTTCTGCTTCTTCTGCTTCACCCTCCTGACTTCACCTTCTCCTTCTCCTTCTTCTACTTCTTCTGCTTCACCCCCCTGACTTCACCTTCTCCTTCTCCTTCTTCTGCTTCTTCTGATTCACCCTCCTAACTTCACCTTCTCCTTCTCCTTCTTCTGCTTCTTCTGCTTCACCCTCCTGACTTCACCTTCTCCTTCTCATTCTTCTACTTCTTCTGCTTCACCCCCCTGACTTCACCTTCTCCTTCTCCTTCTTCTGCTTCTTCTGATTCACCCTCCTAACTTCACCTTCTCCTTCTCCTTCTTCTGCTTCTTCTGATACACCCTCCTGACTTCACCTTCTTCTTCTCCTTCTTCTGCTTCTTCTGATTCACCCTCCAGACTTCACCTTCTCCTTCTCCTTCTTCTGCTTCTTCTGATTCACCCTCCAGACTTCACCTTCTCCTTCTCCTTCTTCTGCTTCTTCTGATTCACCCTCCAGACCTCACCTTCTCCTTCTCCTTCTTCTACTTCTTCTGATTCACCCTCCTGACTTCACCTTCTCCTTCTCCTTCTTCTACTTCTTCTGATTCTCCCTCCAGACTTCACCTTCTCCTTCTCCTTCTTCTACTTCTTCTGATTCACCCTCCAGACTTCACCTTCTCCTTCTCCTTCTTCTACTTCTTCTGATTCACCCTCCAGACTTCACCTTCTCCTTCTCCTTCTTATACTTCTTCTGATTCACCCTCCAGCCTTCACCTTCTCCTTCTCCTTCTTCTGCTTCTTCTGCTTCACCCTCCAGACTTCACCTTCTCCTTCTCTTTCTTCTGCTTCTTCTGATTCACCCTCCAGACTTCACCTTCTCCTTCTCCTTCTTCTGATTCTTCTGATTCACCCTCCAGACTTCACCTCCTCCTTCTCCTTCTTGTGCTTCTTCTGATTCACCCTCCTGACTTCACCTTCTCCTTCTCCTTCTTCTACTTCTTCTGATTCACCCTCCTGACATCACCTTCTCCTTCTCCTTCTTCTACTTCTTCTGCTTCACCCTCCAGACTTCACCTTCTCCTTCTCCTTCTTCTGCTTCTTCTGCTTCACCCTCCAGACTTCACCTTCTCCTTCTCCTGCTTCTGCTTCTTCTGCTTCACCCTCCTGACTTCACCTTCTCCTTCTCCTTCTTCTACTTCTTCTGATTCACCCTCCAGACTTCACCTTCTCCTTCTCCTTCTTCTCCTTCTTCTGATTCACCCTCCAGCCTTCACCTTCTCCTTCTCCTTCTTCTGCTTCTTCTGCTTCACCCTCCAGACTTCACCTTCTCCTTCTCTTTCTTCTGCTTCTTCTGATTCACCCTCCAGACTTCACCTTCTCCTTCTCCTTCTTCTGATTCTTCTGATTCACCCTCCAGACTTCACCTTCTCCTTCTCCTTCTTGTGCTTCTTCTGATTCACCCTCCTGACTTCACCTTCTCCTTCTCCTTCTTCTACTTCTTCTGATTCACCCTCCTGACATCACCTTCTCCTTCTCCTTCTTCTACTTCTTCTGCTTCACCCTCCAGACTTCACCTTCTCCTTCTCCTTCTTCTGCTTCTTCTGCTTCACCCTCCAGACTTCACCTTCTCCTTCTCCTTCTTCTGCTTTTTCTGCTGCGCCCTCCAGACTTCACCTTCTCCTTCTCCTTTTTCTGCTTCTTCTGATTCACCCTCCTGACTTCACCTTCTCCTTCTCCTTCTTATACTTCTTCTGATTCACCCTCCAGACTTCACCTTTTCCTTCTCCTGCTTCTGCTTCTTCTGATTCACCCTCCTGACTTCACCTTCTCCTTCTCCTTCTTCTGCTTCTTCTGATTCACCCTCCAGACTTCACCTTCTCCTTCTCCTTCTTCTGTTTCTTCTGATTCACCCTCCAGACTTCACCTTCTCCTTCTCCTTCTTCTGCTTCTTCTGATTCACCCTCCAGACCTCATCTTCTCCTTCTCCTTCTTCTACTTCTTCTGATTCACCCTCCAGACTTCATCTTCTCCTTCTCCGTCTTCTACTTCTTCTGATTCACCCTCCAGTCTTCACCTTCTCCTTCTCCTTCTTCTGCTTCATCTGATTCACCCTCCAGACTTCACCTTCTCCTTCTCCTTCTTCTGCTTCTTCTGATTCACCCTCCAGACCTCACCTTCTCCTTCTCCTTCTTCTACTTCTTCTGATTCACCCTCCAGACTTCACCTTCTCCTTCTGCTTCTTCTACTTCTTCTGATTCACCCTCCAGTCTTCACCTTCTCCTTCTCCTTCTTCTGCTTCTTCTGATTCACCCTCCAGACTTCACCTTCTCCTTCTCCTTCTTCTGCTTCTTCTGATTCACCCTCCTGACTTCACCTTCTCCTTCTCCTTCTTCTGCTTCTTCTGATTCACCCTCCAAACTTCACCTTCTCCTTCTCCTTCTTCTACTTCTTCTGATTCACCCTCCAGACTTCACCTTCTCCTTCTACTTCTTCTGCTTCTTCTGATTCACCCTCCAGACTTCACCTTCTCCTTCTCCTTCTTCTGCTTCTTCTGATTCACCCTCCAGACTTCACCTTCTCCTTCTCCTTCTTCTGCTTCTTCTGATTCACCCTCCAGACTTCACCTTCTCCTTCTCCTTCTTCTGCTTCTTCTGATTCACCCTCCAGACTTCACCTTCTCCTTCTCCTTCTTCTACTTCTTCTGATTCACCCTCCAGACTTCACCTTCTCCTTCTCCTTCTTCTGCTTCTTCTGATTCACCCTCCAGACTTCACCTTCTCCTTCTCCTTCGTCTACTTCTTCTGATTCACCCTCCAGACTACACCTTCTCCTTCTCCTTCTTCTACTTCTTCTGATTCACCCTCCTGACTTCACCTTCTCCTTCTCCTTCTTCTGCTTCTTCTGCTTCACCCTCCAGACTTCACCTTCTCCTTCTCCTTTTTCTGCTTCTTCTGCTTCACCCTCCAGACTTCACCTTCTCCTTCTCCTTCTTCTGCTTCTTCTGCTTCACCCTCCTGACTTCACCTTCTCCTTCTCCTTCTTCTACTTCTTCTGATTCACCCTCCAGACTTCACCTTCTCCTTCTTCTTCTTCTGCTTCTTCTGCTTCACCCTCCAGACTTCACCTTCTCCTTCTCCTTCTTCTGCTTCTTCTGCTTCACCCTCCTGACTTCACCTTCTCCTTCTCCTTCTTCTACTTCTTCTGATTCACCCTCCAGACTTCACCTTCTCCTTCTCCTTCTTCTGCTTCTTCTGCTTCACCCTCCAGACTTCACCTACTCCTTCTCCTTCTTCTGCTTCTTCTGCTGCACCCGCCAGACTTCACCTTCTCCTTCTCCTTCTTCCGCTTCTTCTGCTTCACCCTCCAGACTTCACCTTCTCCTTCTCCTTCTTCTGTTTCTTCTGATTCACCCTCCAGACTTCACCTTCTCCTTCTCCTTCTTCTGCTTCTTCTGATTCACCCTCCAGACCTCCTCTTCTCCTTCTCCTTCTTCTGCTTCTTCTGATTCACCCTCCAGACTTCACCTTCTCCTTCTCCTTTTTCTGCTTCTTCTGATTCACCCTCCTGACTTCACCTTCTCCTTCTCCTTCTTCTGCTTCTTCTGATTCACCCTCCAAACTTCACCTTCTCCTTCTCCTTCTTCTACTTCTTCTGATTCACCCTCCAGACTTCACCTTCTCCTTCTACTTCTTCTGCTTCTTCTGATTCACCCTCCAGACTTCACCTTCTCCTTCTCCTTCTTCTGCTTCTTCTGATTCACCCTCCAGACTTCACCTTCTCCTTCTCCTTCTTCTGCTTCTTCTGATTCACCCTCCAGACTTCACCTTCTCCTTCTCCTTCTTCTGCTTCTTCTGATTCACCCTCCAGACTTCACCTTCTCCTTCTCCTTCTTCTGCTTCTTCTGCTTCACCCTCCTGACTTCACCTTCTCCTTCTCCTTCTTCTACTTCTTCTGATTCACCCTCCAGACTTCACCTTCTCCTTCTCCTTCTTCTGCTTCTTCTGCTTCACCCTCCAGACTTCACCTTCTCCTTCTCCTTCTTCTACTTCTTCTGATTCACCATCCAGACTTCACCATCTCGTTCTCCTTCATCTGCTTCCTCTGATTCACCCTCCAGACTTAACCTTCTCCTTACCCTTCTTCTGCTTCTTCTGATTCACCCTCCAGACTTCACCTTCTCCTTCTCCTTCTTCTGCTTCTTCTGATTCACCCTTCAGACTTCACCTTCTCCTTCTCCTTCTTCTGCTTCTTCTGATTCACCCTCCAGACCTCACCTTCTCCTTCTCCTTCTTCTAATTCTTCTGATTCACCCTCCAGTCTTCACCTTCTCCTTCTCCTTCTTCTGCTTCTTCTGATTCACCCTCCAGACTTCACCTTCTCCTTCTCCTTCTTCTGCTTCTTCTGATTCACCTTCCAGACTTCACCTTCTCCTTCTCCTTCTTCTGCTTCTTCTGATTCACCCTCCAGACTTCACCTTCTCCTTCTCCTTCTTCTGCTTCTTCTGATTCACCCTCCAGACTTCACCTTCTCCTTCTCCTTCTTCTGCTTCTTCTGATTCACCCTCCAGACCTCATCTTCTCCTTCTCCTTCTTCTACTTCTTCTGATTCACCCTCCAGACTTCATCTTCTCCTTCTCCGTCTTCTACTTCTTCTGATTCACCCTCCAGTCTTCACCTTCTCCTTCTCCTTCTTCTGCTTCTTCTGATTCACCCTCCAGACTTCACCTTCTCCTTCTCCTTCTTCTGCTTCTTCTGATTCACACTCCAGACCTCACCTTCTCCTTCTCCTTCTTCTACTTCTTCTGATTCACCCTCCAGACTTCACCTTCTCCTTCTGCTTCTTCTACTTCTTCTGATTCAACTTCCAGTCTTCACCTTCTCCTTCTCCTTCTTCTGCTTCTTCTGATTCACCATCCAGACTTCACCTTCTCCTTCTCCTTCTTCTGCTTCTTCTGATTCACCCTCCTGACTTCACCTTCTCCTTCTCCTTCTTCTGCTTCTTCTGATTCACCCTCCAGACTTCACCTTCTCCTTCTCCTTCTTCTACTTCTTCTCATTCACCCTCCAGACTTCACCTTCTCCTTCTCCTTCTTCTGATTCTCCCTCCAGACTTCACCTTCTCCTTCTCCTTCTTCTGCTTCTTCTGATTCACCCTCCAGACTTCACCTTCTCCTTCTCCTTCTTCTACTTCTTCTGATTCACCCTCCAGAATTCACCTTCTCCTTCTCCTTCTTCTGCTGCTTCTGATTCACCCTCCAGACTTCACCTTCTCCTTCTCCTTCGTCTACTTCTTCTGATTCACCCTCCAGACTACACCTTCTCCTTCTCCTTCTTCTACTTCTTCTGATCCACCCTCCTGACTTCACCTTCTCCTTCTCCTTCTTCTGCTTCTTCTGCTTCACCCTCCAGACTTCACCTTCTCCTTCTCCTTCTTCTGCTTCTTCTGCTTCACCCTCCAGACTTCACCTTCTCCTTCTCCTTCATCTGCTTCTTCTGCTTCACCCTCCTGACTTCACCTTCTCCTTCCCCTTCTTCAACTTCTTCTGATTCACCCTCCAGACTTCACCTTCTCCTTCTCCTTCTTCTACTTCTTCTGATTCACCCTCCAGACTTCACCTTCTCCTTCTCCTTCTTCTGCTTCTTCTGCTTCACCCTCCAGACTTCACCTTCTCCTTCTCCTTCTTCTGCTTCTTCTGCTGCGCCCGCCAGATTTCACCTTCTCCTTCTCCTTCTTCTGCTTCTTCTGCTTCACCCTCCTGACTTCACCTTCTCCTTCTCCTTCTTCTACTTCTTCTGCTTCACCCCCCTGACTTCACCTTCTCCTTCTCCTTCTTCTGCTTCTTCTGATTCACCCTCCTAACTTCACCTTCTCCTTCTCCTTCTTCTGCTTCTTCTGCTTCACCCTCCTGACTTCACCTTCTCCTTCTCATTCTTCTACTTCTTCTGCTTCACCCCCCTGACTTCACCTTCTCCTTCTCCTTCTTCTGCTTCTTCTGATTCACCCTCCTAACTTCACCTTCTCCTTCTCCTTCTTCTGCTTCTTCTGATACACCCTCCTGACTTCACCTTCTTCTTCTCCTTCTTCTGCTTCTTCTGATTCACCCTCCAGACTTCACCTTCTCCTTCTCCTTCTTCTGCTTCTTCTGATTCACCCTCCAGACTTCACCTTCTCCTTCTCCTTCTTCTGCTTCTTCTGATTCACCCTCCAGACCTCACCTTCTCCTTCTCCTTCTTCTACTTCTTCTGATTCACCCTCCTGACTTCACCTTCTCCTTCTCCTTCTTCTACTTCTTCTGATTCTCCCTCCAGACTTCACCTTCTCCTTCTCCTTCTTCTACTTCTTCTGATTCACCCTCCAGACTTCACCTTCTCCTTCTCCTTCTTCTACTTCTTCTGATTCACCCTCCAGACTTCACCTTCTCCTTCTCCTTCTTATACTTCTTCTGATTCACCCTCCAGCCTTCACCTTCTCCTTCTCCTTCTTCTGCTTCTTCTGCTTCACCCTCCAGACTTCACCTTCTCCTTCTCTTTCTTCTGCTTCTTCTGATTCACCCTCCAGACTTCACCTTCTCCTTCTCCTTCTTCTGATTCTTCTGATTCACCCTCCAGACTTCACCTCCTCCTTCTCCTTCTTGTGCTTCTTCTGATTCACCCTCCTGACTTCACCTTCTCCTTCTCCTTCTTCTACTTCTTCTGATTCACCCTCCTGACATCACCTTCTCCTTCTCCTTCTTCTACTTCTTCTGCTTCACCCTCCAGACTTCACCTTCTCCTTCTCCTTCTTCTGCTTCTTCTGCTTCACCCTCCAGACTTCACCTTCTCCTTCTCCTGCTTCTGCTTCTTCTGCTTCACCCTCCTGACTTCACCTTCTCCTTCTCCTTCTTCTACTTCTTCTGATTCACCCTCCAGACTTCACCTTCTCCTTCTCCTTCTTCTCCTTCTTCTGATTCACCCTCCAGCCTTCACCTTCTCCTTCTCCTTCTTCTGCTTCTTCTGCTTCACCCTCCAGACTTCACCTTCTCCTTCTCTTTCTTCTGCTTCTTCTGATTCACCCTCCAGACTTCACCTTCTCCTTCTCCTTCTTCTGATTCTTCTGATTCACCCTCCAGACTTCACCTTCTCCTTCTCCTTCTTGTGCTTCTTCTGATTCACCCTCCTGACTTCACCTTCTCCTTCTGCTTCTTCTACTTCTTCTGATTCACCCTCCTGACATCACCTTCTCCTTCTCCTTCTTCTACTTCTTCTGCTTCACCCTCCAGACTTCACCTTCTCCTTCTCCTTCTTCTGCTTCTTCTGCTTCACCCTCCAGACTTCACCTTCTCCTTCTCCTTCTTCTGCTTTTTCTGCTGCGCCCTCCAGACTTCACCTTCTCCTTCTCCTTTTTCTGCTTCTTCTGATTCACCCTCCTGACTTCACCTTCTCCTTCTCCTTCTTATACTTCTTCTGATTCACCCTCCAGACTTCACCTTCTCCTTCTCCTGCTTCTGCTTCTTCTGATTCACCCTCCTGACTTCACCTTCTCCTTCTCCTTCTTCTGCTTCTTCTGATTCACCCTCCAGACTTCACCTTCTCCTTCTCCTTCTTCTGTTTCTTCTGATTCACCCTCCAGACTTCACCTTCTCCTTCTCCTTCTTCTGCTTCTTCTGATTCACCCTCCAGACCTCATCTTCTCCTTCTCCTTCTTCTACTTCTTCTGATTCACCCTCCAGACTTCATCTTCTCCTTCTCCGTCTTCTACTTCTTCTGATTCACCCTCCAGTCTTCACCTTCTCCTTCTCCTTCTTCTGCTTCATCTGATTCACCCTCCAGACTTCACCTTCTCCTTCTCCTTCTTCTGCTTCTTCTGATTCACCCTCCAGACCTCACCTTCTCCTTCTCCTTCTTCTACTTCTTCTGATTCACCCTCCAGACTTCACCTTCTCCTTCTGCTTCTTCTACTTCTTCTGATTCACCCTCCAGTCTTCACCTTCTCCTTCTCCTTCTTCTGCTTCTTCTGATTCACCCTCCAGACTTCACCTTCTCCTTCTCCTTCTTCTGCTTCTTCTGATTCACCCTCCTGACTTCACCTTCTCCTTCTCCTTCTTCTGCTTCTTCTGATTCACCCTCCAAACTTCACCTTCTCCTTCTCCTTCTTCTACTTCTTCTGATTCACCCTCCAGACTTCACCTTCTCCTTCTACTTCTTCTGCTTCTTCTGATTCACCCTCCAGACTTCACCTTCTCCTTCTCCTTCTTCTGCTTCTTCTGATTCACCCTCCAGACTTCACCTTCTCCTTCTCCTTCTTCTGCTTCTTCTGATTCACCCTCCAGACTTCACCTTCTCCTTCTCCTTCTTCTGCTTCTTCTGATTCACCCTCCAGACTTCACCTTCTCCTTCTCCTTCTTCTACTTCTTCTGATTCACCCTCCAGACTTCACCTTCTCCTTCTCCTTCTTCTGCTTCTTCTGATTCACCCTCCAGACTTCACCTTCTCCTTCTCCTTCGTCTACTTCTTCTGATTCACCCTCCAGACTACACCTTCTCCTTCTCCTTCTTCTACTTCTTCTGATTCACCCTCCTGACTTCACCTTCTCCTTCTCCTTCTTCTGCTTCTTCTGCTTCACCCTCCAGACTTCACCTTCTCCTTCTCCTTTTTCTGCTTCTTCTGCTTCACCCTCCAGACTTCACCTTCTCCTTCTCCTTCTTCTGCTTCTTCTGCTTCACCCTCCTGACTTCACCTTCTCCTTCTCCTTCTTCTACTTCTTCTGATTCACCCTCCAGACTTCACCTTCTCCTTCTTCTTCTTCTGCTTCTTCTGCTTCACCCTCCAGACTTCACCTTCTCCTTCTCCTTCTTCTGCTTCTTCTGCTTCACCCTCCTGACTTCACCTTCTCCTTCTCCTTCTTCTACTTCTTCTGATTCACCCTCCAGACTTCACCTTCTCCTTCTCCTTCTTCTGCTTCTTCTGCTTCACCCTCCAGACTTCACCTACTCCTTCTCCTTCTTCTGCTTCTTCTGCTGCACCCGCCAGACTTCACCTTCTCCTTCTCCTTCTTCTGCTTCTTCTGCTTCACCCTCCAGACTTCACCTTCTCCTTCTCCTTCTTCTGTTTCTTCTGATTCACCCTCCAGACTTCACCTTCTCCTTCTCCTTCTTCTGCTTCTTCTGATTCACCCTCCAGACCTCCTCTTCTCCTTCTCCTTCTTCTGCTTCTTCTGATTCACCCTCCAGACTTCACCTTCTCCTTCTCCTTCTTCTGCTTCTTCTGATTCACCCTCCTGACTTCACCTTCTCCTTCTCCTTCTTCTGCTTCTTCTGATTCACCCTCCAAACTTCACCTTCTCCTTCTCCTTCTTCTACTTCTTCTGATTCACCCTCCAGACTTCACCTTCTCCTTCTACTTCTTCTGCTTCTTCTGATTCACCCTCCAGACTTCACCTTCTCCTTCTCCTTCTTCTGCTTCTTCTGATTCACCCTCCAGACTTCACCTTCTCCTTCTCCTTCTTCTGCTTCTTCTGATTCACCCTCCAGACTTCACCTTCTCCTTCTCCTTCTTCTGCTTCTTCTGATTCACCCTCCAGACTTCACCTTCTCCTTCTCCTTCTTCTGCTTCTTCTGCTTCACCCTCCTGACTTCACCTTCTCCTTCTCCTTCTTCTACTTCTTCTGATTCACCCTCCAGACTTCACCTTCTCCTTCTCCTTCTTCTGCTTCTTCTGCTTCACCCTCCAGACTTCACCTTCTCCTTCTCCTTCTTCTGCTTCTTCTGCTTCACCCTCCTGACTTCACCTTCTCCTTCTCCTTCTTCTACTTCTTCTGATTCACCCTCCAGACTTCACCTTCTCCTTCTCCTTCTTCTGCTTCTTCTGCTTCACCCTCCAGACTTCACCTACTCCTTCTCCTTCTTCTGCTTCTTCTGCTGCACCCGCCAGACTTCACCTTCTCCTTCTCCTTCTTCTGCTTCTTCTGCTTCACCCTCCAGGCTTCACCTTCTCCTTCTCCTTCTTCTGTTTCTTCTGATTCACCCTCCAGACTTCACCTTCTCCTTCTCCTTCTTCTGCTTCTTCTGATTCACCCTCCAGACCTCACCTTCTCCTTCTCCTTCTTCTACTTCTTCTGATTCACCCTCCAGACTTCATCTTCTCCTTCTGCTTCTTCTACTTCTTCCGATTCACCCTCCAGTCTTCACCTTCTCCTTCTCCTTCTTCTGCTTCTTCTGATTCACCCTCCAGACTTCACCTTCTCCTTCTCCTTCTTCTGCTTCTTCTGATTCACCCTCCTGACTTCACCTTCTCCTTCTCCTTCTTCTGCTTCTTCTGATTCACCCTCCAAACTTCACCTTCTCCTTCTCCTTCTTCTACTTCTTCTCATTCACCCTCCAGACTTCACCTTCTCCTTCTACTTCTTCTGCTTCTTCTGATTCACCCTCCAGACTTCACCTTCTCCTTCTCCTTCTTCTGCTTCTTCTGATTCACCCTCCAGACTTCACCTTCTCCTTCTCCATCTTCTGCTTCTTCTGATTCACCCTCCAGACTTCACCTTCTCCTTCTCCTTCTTCTGCTTCTTCTGATTCACCCTCCAGACTTCACCTTCTCCTTCTCCTTCTTCTACTTCTTCTGATTCACCCTCCAGACTTCACCTTCTCCTTCTCCTTCGTCTACTTCTTCTGATTCACCCTCCAGACTACACCTTCTCCTTCTCCTTCTTCTACTTCTTCTGATTCACCCTCCTGACTTCACCTTCTCCTTCTCCTTCTTCTGCTTGTTCTGCTTCACCCTCCAGACTTCACCTTCTCCTTCTCCTTTTTCTGCTTCTTCTGCTTTACCCTCCAGACTTCACCTTCTCCTTCTCCTTCTTCTGCTTCTTCTGCTTCAACCTCCTGACTTCACCTTCTCCTTCTCCTTCTTCGACTTCTTCTGATTCACCCTCCAGACTTCACCTTCTCCTTCTCCTTCTTCTGCTCCTTCTGCTTCACCCTCCAGACTTCACCTTCTCCTTCTCCTTCTTCTGCTTCTTCTGCTTCACCCTCCTGACTTCACCTTCTCCTTCTCCTTCTTCTACTTCTTCTGATTCACCCTCCAGACTTCACCATCTCCTTCTCCTTCTTCTGCTTCTTCTGCTTCACCCTCCAGACTTCACCTACTCCTTCTCCTTCTTCTGCTTCTTCTGCTGCGCCCGCCAGACTTCACCTTCTCCTTCTCCTTCTTCTACTTCTTCTGCTTCACCCCCCTGACTTCACCTTCTCCTTCTCCTTCTTCTGCTTCTTCTGATTCAACCTCCTAACTTCACCTTCTCCTTCTCCTTCTTCTGCTTCTTCTGATTCACCCTCCTGACTTCACCTTCTCCTTCTCCTTCTTCTGCTTCTTCTGATTCACCCTCCAGACTTCACCTTCTCCTTCTCCTTCTTCTGCTTCTTCTGATTCACCCTCCAGACTTCACCTTCTCCTTCTCCTTCTTCTGCTTCTTCTGATTCACCCTCCAGACCTCACCTTCTCCTTCTCCTTCTTCTACTTCTTCTGATTCACCCTCCTGACTTCACCTTCTCCTTCTCCTTCTTCTACTTCTTCTGATTCTCCCTCCAGACTTCACCTTCTCCTTCTCCTTCTTCTACTTCTTCTGATTCACCCTCCAGACTTCACCTTCTCCTTCTCCTTCTTCTACTTCTTCTGATTCACCCTCCAGCCTTCATCTTCTCCTTCTCCTTCTTCTGCTTCTTCTGCTTCACCCTCCAGACTTCACCTTCTCCTTCTCTTTCTTCTGCTTCTTCTGATTCACCCTCCAGACTTCACCTTCTCCTTCTCCTTCTTCTGATTCTTCTGATTCACCCTCCAGACTTCACCTTCTCCTTCTCCTTCTTGTGCTTCTTCTGATTCACCCTCCTGACTTCACCTTCTCCTTCTCCTTCCTCTACTTCTTCTGATTCACCCTCCTGACATCACCTTCTCCTTCTCCTTCTTCTACTTCTTCTGCTTCACCCTCCAGACTTCACCTTCTCCTTCTCCTTCTTCTACTTCTTCTGATTCATCCTCCAGACTTCACCTTCTCCTTCTCCTTCTTCTGCTTCTTCTGATTCACCCTCCAGACTTCACATTCTCCTTCTCCTTATTCTGCTTCTTCTGATTCACCCTCCAGACTTCACCTTCTCCTTCTCCTTCTTCTGCTTCTTCTGATTCACCCTCCAGACTTCACCTTCTCCTTCTCCTTCTTCTGCTTCTTCTGATTCACCCTGCAGACTTCGCCTTCTCCTTCTCCTTCTTCTACTTCTTCTGATTCACCCTCCAGACTTCACCTTCTCCTTCTCCTTCTTCTGCTTCTTCTGATTCACCCTCCAGACTTCACCTTCTCCTTCTCCTTCTTCTACTTCTTCTGATTCACCCTCCAGACTTCATCTTCTCCTTCTGCTTCTTCTACTTCTTCCGATTCACCCTCCAGACTTCACCTTCTCCTTCTCCTTCTTCTGCTTCTTCTGATTCACCCTCCAGACTTCACCTTCTCCTTCTCCTTCTTCTGCTTCTTCTGATTCACCCTCCAGACTTCACCTTCTCCTTCTCCTTCTTCTGCTTCTTCTGATTCACCCTCCAGACTTCACCTTCTCCTTCTCCTTCTTCTACTTCTTCTGATTCACCCTCCAGACTTCAACTTCTCCTTCTCCTTCTTCTGCTTCTTCTGATTCACCCTCCAGACTTCACCTTCTCCTTCTCCTTCGTCTACTTCTTCTGATTCACCCTCCAGACTACACCTTCTCCTTCTCCTTCTTCTACTTCTTCTGATCCACCCTCCTGACTTCACCTTCTCCTTCTCCTTCTTCTGCTTCTTCTGCTTCACCCTCCAGACTTCACCTTCTCCTTCTCCTTCTTCTGCTTCTTCTGCTTCACCCTCCAGACTTCACCTTCTCCTTCTCCTTCATCTGCTTCTTCTGCTTCACCCTCCTGACTTCACCTTCTCCTTCCCCTTCTTCAACTTCTTCTGATTCACCCTCCAGACTTCACCTTCTCCTTCTCCTTCTTCTACTTCTTCTGATTCACCCTCCAGACTTCACCTTCTCCTTCTCCTTCTTCTGCTTCTTCTGATTCACCCTCCAGACCTCCTCTTCTCCTTCTCCTTCTTCTGCTTCTTCTGATTCACCCTCCAGACTTCACCTTCTCCTTCTCCTTTTTCTGCTTCTTCTGATTCACCCTCCTGACTTCACCTTCTCCTTCTCCTTCTTCTGCTTCTTCTGATTCACCCTCCAAACTTCACCTTCTCCTTCTCCTTCTTCTACTTCTTCTGATTCACCCTCCAGACTTCACCTTCTCCTTCTACTTCTTCTGCTTCTTCTGATTCACCCTCCAGACTTCACCTTCTCCTTCTCCTTCTTCTGCTTCTTCTGATTCACCCTCCAGACTTCACCTTCTCCTTCTCCTTCTTCTGCTTCTTCTGATTCACCCTCCAGACTTCACCTTCTCCTTCTCCTTCTTCTGCTTCTTCTGCTTCACCCTCCAGACTTCACCTTCTCCTTCTCCTTCTTCTGCTTCTTCTGCTTCACCCTCCTGACTTCACCTTCTCCTTCTCCTTCTTCTACTTCTTCTGATTCACCCTCCAGACTTCACCTTCTCCTTCTCCTTCTTCTGCTTCTTCTGCTTCACCCTCCAGACTTCACCTACTCCTTCTCCTTCTTCTGCTTCTTCTGCTGCACCCGCCAGACTTCACCTTCTCCTTCTCCTTCTTCTGCTTCTTCTGCTTCACCCTCCAGGCTTCACCTTCTCCTTCTCCTTCTTCTGTTTCTTCTGATTCACCCTCCAGACTTCACCTTCTCCTTCTCCTTCTTCTGCTTCTTCTGATTCACCCTCCAGACCTCACCTTCTCCTTCTCCTTCTTCTACTTCTTCTGATTCACCCTCCAGACTTCATCTTCTCCTTCTGCTTCTTCTACTTCTTCCGATTCACCCTCCAGTCTTCACCTTCTCCTTCTCCTTCTTCTGCTTCTTCTGATTCACCCTCCAGACTTCACCTTCTCCTTCTCCTTCTTCTGCTTCTTCTGATTCACCCTCCTGACTTCACCTTCTCCTTCTCCTTCTTCTGCTTCTTCTGATTCACCCTCCAAACTTCACCTTCTCCTTCTCCTTCTTCTACTTCTTCTCATTCACCCTCCAGACTTCACCTTCTCCTTCTACTTCTTCTGCTTCTTCTGATTCACCCTCCAGACTTCACCTTCTCCTTCTCCTTCTTCTGCTTCTTCTGATTCACCCTCCAGACTTCACCTTCTCCTTCTCCATCTTCTGCTTCTTCTGATTCACCCTCCAGACTTCACCTTCTCCTTCTCCTTCTTCTGCTTCTTCTGATTCACCCTCCAGACTTCACCTTCTCCTTCTCCTTCTTCTACTTCTTCTGATTCACCCTCCAGACTTCACCTTCTCCTTCTCCTTCGTCTACTTCTTCTGATTCACCCTCCAGACTACACCTTCTCCTTCTCCTTCTTCTACTTCTTCTGATTCACCCTCCTGACTTCACCTTCTCCTTCTCCTTCTTCTGCTTGTTCTGCTTCACCCTCCAGACTTCACCTTCTCCTTCTCCTTTTTCTGCTTCTTCTGCTTTACCCTCCAGACTTCACCTTCTCCTTCTCCTTCTTCTGCTTCTTCTGCTTCAACCTCCTGACTTCACCTTCTCCTTCTCCTTCTTCGACTTCTTCTGATTCACCCTCCAGACTTCACCTTCTCCTTCTCCTTCTTCTGCTCCTTCTGCTTCACCCTCCAGACTTCACCTTCTCCTTCTCCTTCTTCTGCTTCTTCTGCTTCACCCTCCTGACTTCACCTTCTCCTTCTCCTTCTTCTACTTCTTCTGATTCACCCTCCAGACTTCACCATCTCCTTCTCCTTCTTCTGCTTCTTCTGCTTCACCCTCCAGACTTCACCTACTCCTTCTCCTTCTTCTGCTTCTTCTGCTGCGCCCGCCAGACTTCACCTTCTCCTTCTCCTTCTTCTACTTCTTCTGCTTCACCCCCCTGACTTCACCTTCTCCTTCTCCTTCTTCTGCTTCTTCTGATTCAACCTCCTAACTTCACCTTCTCCTTCTCCTTCTTCTGCTTCTTCTGATTCACCCTCCTGACTTCACCTTCTCCTTCTCCTTCTTCTGCTTCTTCTGATTCACCCTCCAGACTTCACCTTCTCCTTCTCCTTCTTCTGCTTCTTCTGATTCACCCTCCAGACTTCACCTTCTCCTTCTCCTTCTTCTGCTTCTTCTGATTCACCCTCCAGACCTCACCTTCTCCTTCTCCTTCTTCTACTTCTTCTGATTCACCCTCCTGACTTCACCTTCTCCTTCTCCTTCTTCTACTTCTTCTGATTCTCCCTCCAGACTTCACCTTCTCCTTCTCCTTCTTCTACTTCTTCTGATTCACCCTCCAGACTTCACCTTCTCCTTCTCCTTCTTCTACTTCTTCTGATTCACCCTCCAGCCTTCATCTTCTCCTTCTCCTTCTTCTGCTTCTTCTGCTTCACCCTCCAGACTTCACCTTCTCCTTCTCTTTCTTCTGCTTCTTCTGATTCACCCTCCAGACTTCACCTTCTCCTTCTCCTTCTTCTGATTCTTCTGATTCACCCTCCAGACTTCACCTTCTCCTTCTCCTTCTTGTGCTTCTTCTGATTCACCCTCCTGACTTCACCTTCTCCTTCTCCTTCCTCTACTTCTTCTGATTCACCCTCCTGACATCACCTTCTCCTTCTCCTTCTTCTACTTCTTCTGCTTCACCCTCCAGACTTCACCTTCTCCTTCTCCTTCTTCTACTTCTTCTGATTCATCCTCCAGACTTCACCTTCTCCTTCTCCTTCTTCTGCTTCTTCTGATTCACCCTCCAGACTTCACATTCTCCTTCTCCTTATTCTGCTTCTTCTGATTCACCCTCCAGACTTCACCTTCTCCTTCTCCTTCTTCTGCTTCTTCTGATTCACCCTCCAGACTTCACCTTCTCCTTCTCCTTCTTCTGCTTCTTCTGATTCACCCTGCAGACTTCGCCTTCTCCTTCTCCTTCTTCTACTTCTTCTGATTCACCCTCCAGACTTCACCTTCTCCTTCTCCTTCTTCTGCTTCTTCTGATTCACCCTCCAGACTTCACCTTCTCCTTCTCCTTCTTCTACTTCTTCTGATTCACCCTCCAGACTTCATCTTCTCCTTCTGCTTCTTCTACTTCTTCCGATTCACCCTCCAGACTTCACCTTCTCCTTCTCCTTCTTCTGCTTCTTCTGATTCACCCTCCAGACTTCACCTTCTCCTTCTCCTTCTTCTGCTTCTTCTGATTCACCCTCCAGACTTCACCTTCTCCTTCTCCTTCTTCTGCTTCTTCTGATTCACCCTCCAGACTTCACCTTCTCCTTCTCCTTCTTCTACTTCTTCTGATTCACCCTCCAGACTTCAACTTCTCCTTCTCCTTCTTCTGCTTCTTCTGATTCACCCTCCAGACTTCACCTTCTCCTTCTCCTTCGTCTACTTCTTCTGATTCACCCTCCAGACTACACCTTCTCCTTCTCCTTCTTCTACTTCTTCTGATCCACCCTCCTGACTTCACCTTCTCCTTCTCCTTCTTCTGCTTCTTCTGCTTCACCCTCCAGACTTCACCTTCTCCTTCTCCTTCTTCTGCTTCTTCTGCTTCACCCTCCAGACTTCACCTTCTCCTTCTCCTTCATCTGCTTCTTCTGCTTCACCCTCCTGACTTCACCTTCTCCTTCCCCTTCTTCAACTTCTTCTGATTCACCCTCCAGACTTCACCTTCTCCTTCTCCTTCTTCTACTTCTTCTGATTCACCCTCCAGACTTCACCTTCTCCTTCTCCTTCTTCTGCTTCTTCTGATTCACCCTCCAGACCTCCTCTTCTCCTTCTCCTTCTTCTGCTTCTTCTGATTCACCCTCCAGACTTCACCTTCTCCTTCTCCTTTTTCTGCTTCTTCTGATTCACCCTCCTGACTTCACCTTCTCCTTCTCCTTCTTCTGCTTCTTCTGATTCACCCTCCAAACTTCACCTTCTCCTTCTCCTTCTTCTACTTCTTCTGATTCACCCTCCAGACTTCTCCTTCTCCTTCTACTTCTTCTGCTTCTTCTGATTCACCCTCCAGACTTCACCTTCTCCTTCTCCTTCTTCTGCTTCTTCTGATTCACCCTCCAGACTTCACCTTCTCCTTCTCCTTCTTCTGCTTCTTCTGATTCACCCTCCAGACTTCACCTTCTCCTTCTCCTTCTTCTGCTTCTTCTGATTCACCCTCCAGACTTCACCTTCTCCTTCTCCTTCTTCTGCTTCTTCTGCTTCACCCTCCTGACTTCACCTTCTCCTTCTCCTTCTTCTACTTCTTCTGATTCACCCTCCAGACTTCACCTTCTCCTTCTCCTTCTTCTGCTTCTTCTGCTTCACCCTCCAGACTTCACCTTCTCCTTCTCCTTCTTCTACTTCTTCTGATTCACCATCCAGACTTCACCATCTCGTTCTCCTTCATCTGCTTCCTCTGATTCACCCTCCAGACTTAACCTTCTCCTTACCCTTCTTCTGCTTCTTCTGATTCACCCTCCAGACTTCACCTTCTCCTTCTCCTTCTTCTGCTTCTTCTGATTCACCCTTCAGACTTCACCTTCTCCTTCTCCTTCTTCTGCTTCTTCTGATTCACCCTCCAGACCTCACCTTCTCCTTCTCCTTCTTCTAATTCTTCTGATTCACCCTCCAGTCTTCACCTTCTCCTTCTCCTTCTTCTGCTTCTTCTGATTCACCCTCCAGACTTCACCTTCTCCTTCTCCTTCTTCTGCTTCTTCTGATTCACCTTCCAGACTTCACCTTCTCCTTCTCCTTCTTCTGCTTCTTCTGATTCACCCTCCAGACTTCACCTTCTCCTTCTCCTTCTTCTGCTTCTTCTGATTCACCCTCCAGACTTCACCTTCTCCTTCTCCTTCTTCTGCTTCTTCTGATTCACCCTCCAGACCTCATCTTCTCCTTCTCCTTCTTCTACTTCTTCTGATTCACCCTCCAGACTTCATCTTCTCCTTCTCCGTCTTCTACTTCTTCTGATTCACCCTCCAGTCTTCACCTTCTCCTTCTCCTTCTTCTGCTTCTTCTGATTCACCCTCCAGACTTCACCTTCTCCTTCTTCTGCTTCTTCTGATTCACACTCCAGACCTCACCTTCTCCTTCTCCTTCTTCTACTTCTTCTGATTCAACCTCCAGACTTCACCTTCTCCTTCTGCTTCTTCTACTTCTTCTGATTCAACTTCCAGTCTTCACCTTCTCCTTCTCCTTCTTCTGCTTCTTCTGATTCACCATCCAGACTTCACCTTCTCCTTCTCCTTCTTCTGCTTCTTCTGATTCACCCTCCTGACTTCACCTTCTCCTTCTCCTTCTTCTGCTTCTTCTGATTCACCCTCCAGACTTCACCTTCTCCTTCTCCTTCTTCTACTTCTTCTCATTCACCCTCCAGACTTCACCTTCTCCTTCTCCTTCTTCTGATTCTCCCTCCAGACTTCACCTTCTCCTTCTCCTTCTTCTGCTTCTTCTGATTCACCCTCCAGACTTCACCTTCTCCTTCTCCTTCTTCTACTTCTTCTGATTCACCCTCCAGAATTCACCTTCTCCTTCTCCTTCTTCTGCTGCTTCTGATTCACCCTCCAGACTTCACCTTCTCCTTCTCCTTCGTCTACTTCTTCTGATTCACCCTCCAGACTACACCTTCTCCTTCTCCTTCTTCTACTTCTTCTGATCCACCCTCCTGACTTCACCTTCTCCTTCTCCTTCTTCTGCTTCTTCTGCTTCACCCTCCAGACTTCACCTTCTCCTTCTCCTTCTTCTGCTTCTTCTGCTTCACCCTCCAGACTTCACCTTCTCCTTCTCCTTCATCTGCTTCTTCTGCTTCACCCTCCTGACTTCACCTTCTCCTTCCCCTTCTTCAACTTCTTCTGATTCACCCTCCAGACTTCACCTTCTCCTTCTCCTTCTTCTACTTCTTCTGATTCACCCTCCAGACTTCACCTTCTCCTTCTCCTTCTTCTGCTTCTTCTGCTTCACCCTCCAGACTTCACCTTCTCCTTCTCCTTCTTCTGCTTCTTCTGCTGCGCCCGCCAGATTTCACCTTCTCCTTCTCCTTCTTCTGCTTCTTCTGCTTCACCCTCCTGACTTCACCTTCTCCTTCTCCTTCTTCTACTTCTTCTGCTTCACCCCCCTGACTTCACCTTCTCCTTCTCCTTCTTCTGCTTCTTCTGATTCACCCTCCTAACTTCACCTTCTCCTTCTCCTTCTTCTGCTTCTTCTGCTTCACCCTCCTGACTTCACCTTCTCCTTCTCATTCTTCTACTTCTTCTGCTTCACCCCCCTGACTTCACCTTCTCCTTCTCCTTCTTCTGCTTCTTCTGATTCACCCTCCTAACTTCACCTTCTCCTTCTCCTTCTTCTGCTTCTTCTGATACACCCTCCTGACTTCACCTTCTTCTTCTCCTTCTTCTGCTTCTTCTGATTCACCCTCCAGACTTCACCTTCTCCTTCTCCTTCTTCTGCTTCTTCTGATTCACCCTCCAGACTTCACCTTCTCCTTCTCCTTCTTCTGCTTCTTCTGATTCACCCTCCAGACCTCACCTTCTCCTTCTCCTTCTTCTACTTCTTCTGATTCACCCTCCTGACTTCACCTTCTCCTTCTCCTTCTTCTACTTCTTCTGATTCTCCCTCCAGACTTCACCTTCTCCTTCTCCTTCTTCTACTTCTTCTGATTCACCCTCCAGACTTCACCTTCTCCTTCTCCTTCTTCTACTTCTTCTGATTCACCCTCCAGACTTCACCTTCTCCTTCTCCTTCTTATACTTCTTCTGATTCACCCTCCAGCCTTCACCTTCTCCTTCTCCTTCTTCTGCTTCTTCTGCTTCACCCTCCAGACTTCACCTTCTCCTTCTCTTTCTTCTGCTTCTTCTGATTCACCCTCCAGACTTCACCTTCTCCTTCTCCTTCTTCTGATTCTTCTGATTCACCCTCCAGACTTCACCTCCTCCTTCTCCTTCTTGTGCTTCTTCTGATTCACCCTCCTGACTTCACCTTCTCCTTCTCCTTCTTCTACTTCTTCTGATTCACCCTCCTGACATCACCTTCTCCTTCTCCTTCTTCTACTTCTTCTGCTTCACCCTCCAGACTTCACCTTCTCCTTCTCCTTCTTCTGCTTCTTCTGCTTCACCCTCCAGACTTCACCTTCTCCTTCTCCTGCTTCTGCTTCTTCTGCTTCACCCTCCTGACTTCACCTTCTCCTTCTCCTTCTTCTACTTCTTCTGATTCACCCTCCAGACTTCACCTTCTCCTTCTCCTTCTTCTCCTTCTTCTGATTCACCCTCCAGCCTTCACCTTCTCCTTCTCCTTCTTCTGCTTCTTCTGCTTCACCCTCCAGACTTCACCTTCTCCTTCTCTTTCTTCTGCTTCTTCTGATTCACCCTCCAGACTTCACCTTCTCCTTCTCCTTCTTCTGATTCTTCTGATTCACCCTCCAGACTTCACCTTCTCCTTCTCCTTCTTGTGCTTCTTCTGATTCACCCTCCTGACTTCACCTTCTCCTTCTCCTTCTTCTACTTCTTCTGATTCACCCTCCTGACATCACCTTCTCCTTCTCCTTCTTCTACTTCTTCTGCTTCACCCTCCAGACTTCACCTTCTCCTTCTCCTTCTTCTGCTTCTTCTGCTTCACCCTCCAGACTTCACCTTCTCCTTCTCCTTCTTCTGCTTTTTCTGCTGCGCCCTCCAGACTTCACCTTCTCCTTCTCCTTTTTCTGCTTCTTCTGATTCACCCTCCTGACTTCACCTTCTCCTTCTCCTTCTTATACTTCTTCTGATTCACCCTCCAGACTTCACCTTCTCCTTCTCCTGCTTCTGCTTCTTCTGATTCACCCTCCTGACTTCACCTTCTCCTTCTCCTTCTTCTGCTTCTTCTGATTCACCCTCCAGACTTCACCTTCTCCTTCTCCTTCTTCTGTTTCTTCTGATTCACCCTCCAGACTTCACCTTCTCCTTCTCCTTCTTCTGCTTCTTCTGATTCACCCTCCAGACCTCATCTTCTCCTTCTCCTTCTTCTACTTCTTCTGATTCACCCTCCAGACTTCATCTTCTCCTTCTCCGTCTTCTACTTCTTCTGATTCACCCTCCAGTCTTCACCTTCTCCTTCTCCTTCTTCTGCTTCATCTGATTCACCCTCCAGACTTCACCTTCTCCTTCTCCTTCTTCTGCTTCTTCTGATTCACCCTCCAGACCTCACCTTCTCCTTCTCCTTCTTCTACTTCTTCTGATTCACCCTCCAGACTTCACCTTCTCCTTCTGCTTCTTCTACTTCTTCTGATTCACCCTCCAGTCTTCACCTTCTCCTTCTCCTTCTTCTGCTTCTTCTGATTCACCCTCCAGACTTCACCTTCTCCTTCTCCTTCTTCTGCTTCTTCTGATTCACCCTCCTGACTTCACCTTCTCCTTCTCCTTCTTCTGCTTCTTCTGATTCACCCTCCAAACTTCACCTTCTCCTCCTCCTTCTTCTACTTCTTCTGATTCACCCTCCAGACTTCACCTTCTCCTTCTACTTCTTCTGCTTCTTCTGATTCACCCTCCAGACTTCACCTTCTCCTTCTCCTTCTTCTGCTTCTTCTGATTCACCCTCCAGACTTCACCTTCTCCTTCTCCTTCTTCTGCTTCTTCTGATTCACCCTCCAGACTTCACCTTCTCCTTCTCCTTCTTCTGCTTCTTCTGATTCACCCTCCAGACTTCACCTTCTCCTTCTCCTTCTTCTACTTCTTCTGATTCACCCTCCAGACTTCACCTTCTCCTTCTCCTTCTTCTGCTTCTTCTGATTCACCCTCCAGACTTCACCTTCTCCTTCTCCTTCGTCTACTTCTTCTGATTCACCCTCCAGACTACACCTTCTCCTTCTCCTTCTTCTACTTCTTCTGATTCACCCTCCTGACTTCACCTTCTCCTTCTCCTTCTTCTGCTTCTTCTGCTTCACCCTCCAGACTTCACCTTCTCCTTCTCCTTTTTCTGCTTCTTCTGCTTCACCCTCCAGACTTCACCTTCTCCTTCTCCTTCTTCTGCTTCTTCTGCTTCACCCTCCTGACTTCACCTTCTCCTTCTCCTTCTTCTACTTCTTCTGATTCACCCTCCAGACTTCACCTTCTCCTTCTTCTTCTTCTGCTTCTTCTGCTTCACCCTCCAGACTTCACCTTCTCCTTCTCCTTCTTCTGCTTCTTCTGCTTCACCCTCCTGACTTCACCTTCTCCTTCTCCTTCTTCTACTTCTTCTGATTCACCCTCCAGACTTCACCTTCTCCTTCTCCTTCTTCTGCTTCTTCTGCTTCACCCTCCAGACTTCACCTACTCCTTCTCCTTCTTCTGCTTCTTCTGCTGCACCCGCCAGACTTCACCTTCTCCTTCTCCTTCTTCTGCTTCTTCTGCTTCACCCTCCAGACTTCACCTTCTCCTTCTCCTTCTTCTGTTTCTTCTGATTCACCCTCCAGACTTCACCTTCTCCTTCTCCTTCTTCTGCTTCTTCTGATTCACCCTCCAGACCTCCTCTTCTCCTTCTCCTTCTTCTGCTTCTTCTGATTCACCCTCCAGACTTCACCTTCTCCTTCTCCTTCTTCTGCTTCTTCTGATTCACCCTCCTGACTTCACCTTCTCCTTCTCCTTCTTCTGCTTCTTCTGATTCACCCTCCAAACTTCACCTTCTCCTTCTCCTTCTTCTACTTCTTCTGATTCACCCTCCAGACTTCACCTTCTCCTTCTACTTCTTCTGCTTCTTCTGATTCACCCTCCAGACTTCACCTTCTCCTTCTCCTTCTTCTGCTTCTTCTGATTCACCCTCCAGACTTCACCTTCTCCTTCTCCTTCTTCTGCTTCTTCTGATTCACCCTCCAGACTTCACCTTCTCCTTCTCCTTCTTCTGCTTCTTCTGATTCACCCTCCAGACTTCACCTTCTCCTTCTCCTTCTTCTGCTTCTTCTGCTTCACCCTCCTGACTTCACCTTCTCCTTCTCCTTCTTCTACTTCTTCTGATTCACCCTCCAGACTTCACCTTCTCCTTCTCCTTCTTCTGCTTCTTCTGCTTCACCCTCCAGACTTCACCTTCTCCTTCTCCTTCTTCTGCTTCTTCTGCTTCACCCTCCTGACTTCACCTTCTCCTTCTCCTTCTTCTACTTCTTCTGATTCACCCTCCAGACTTCACCTTCTCCTTCTCCTTCTTCTGCTTCTTCTGCTTCACCCTCCAGACTTCACCTACTCCTTCTCCTTCTTCTGCTTCTTCTGCTGCACCCGCCAGACTTCACCTTCTCCTTCTCCTTCTTCTGCTTCTTCTGCTTCACCCTCCAGGCTTCACCTTCTCCTTCTCCTTCTTCTGTTTCTTCTGATTCACCCTCCAGACTTCACCTTCTCCTTCTCCTTCTTCTGCTTCTTCTGATTCACCCTCCAGACCTCACCTTCTCCTTCTCCTTCTTCTACTTCTTCTGATTCACCCTCCAGACTTCATCTTCTCCTTCTGCTTCTTCTACTTCTTCCGATTCACCCTCCAGTCTTCACCTTCTCCTTCTCCTTCTTCTGCTTCTTCTGATTCACCCTCCAGACTTCACCTTCTCCTTCTCCTTCTTCTGCTTCTTCTGATTCACCCTCCTGACTTCACCTTCTCCTTCTCCTTCTTCTGCTTCTTCTGATTCACCCTCCAAACTTCACCTTCTCCTTCTCCTTCTTCTACTTCTTCTCATTCACCCTCCAGACTTCACCTTCTCCTTCTACTTCTTCTGCTTCTTCTGATTCACCCTCCAGACTTCACCTTCTCCTTCTCCTTCTTCTGCTTCTTCTGATTCACCCTCCAGACTTCACCTTCTCCTTCTCCATCTTCTGCTTCTTCTGATTCACCCTCCAGACTTCACCTTCTCCTTCTCCTTCTTCTGCTTCTTCTGATTCACCCTCCAGACTTCACCTTCTCCTTCTCCTTCTTCTACTTCTTCTGATTCACCCTCCAGACTTCACCTTCTCCTTCTCCTTCGTCTACTTCTTCTGATTCACCCTCCAGACTACACCTTCTCCTTCTCCTTCTTCTACTTCTTCTGATTCACCCTCCTGACTTCACCTTCTCCTTCTCCTTCTTCTGCTTGTTCTGCTTCACCCTCCAGACTTCACCTTCTCCTTCTCCTTTTTCTGCTTCTTCTGCTTTACCCTCCAGACTTCACCTTCTCCTTCTCCTTCTTCTGCTTCTTCTGCTTCAACCTCCTGACTTCACCTTCTCCTTCTCCTTCTTCGACTTCTTCTGATTCACCCTCCAGACTTCACCTTCTCCTTCTCCTTCTTCTGCTCCTTCTGCTTCACCCTCCAGACTTCACCTTCTCCTTCTCCTTCTTCTGCTTCTTCTGCTTCACCCTCCTGACTTCACCTTCTCCTTCTCCTTCTTCTACTTCTTCTGATTCACCCTCCAGACTTCACCATCTCCTTCTCCTTCTTCTGCTTCTTCTGCTTCACCCTCCAGACTTCACCTACTCCTTCTCCTTCTTCTGCTTCTTCTGCTGCGCCCGCCAGACTTCACCTTCTCCTTCTCCTTCTTCTACTTCTTCTGCTTCACCCCCCTGACTTCACCTTCTCCTTCTCCTTCTTCTGCTTCTTCTGATTCAACCTCCTAACTTCACCTTCTCCTTCTCCTTCTTCTGCTTCTTCTGATTCACCCTCCTGACTTCACCTTCTCCTTCTCCTTCTTCTGCTTCTTCTGATTCACCCTCCAGACTTCACCTTCTCCTTCTCCTTCTTCTGCTTCTTCTGATTCACCCTCCAGACTTCACCTTCTCCTTCTCCTTCTTCTGCTTCTTCTGATTCACCCTCCAGACCTCACCTTCTCCTTCTCCTTCTTCTACTTCTTCTGATTCACCCTCCTGACTTCACCTTCTCCTTCTCCTTCTTCTACTTCTTCTGATTCTCCCTCCAGACTTCACCTTCTCCTTCTCCTTCTTCTACTTCTTCTGATTCACCCTCCAGACTTCACCTTCTCCTTCTCCTTCTTCTACTTCTTCTGATTCACCCTCCAGCCTTCATCTTCTCCTTCTCCTTCTTCTGCTTCTTCTGCTTCACCCTCCAGACTTCACCTTCTCCTTCTCTTTCTTCTGCTTCTTCTGATTCACCCTCCAGACTTCACCTTCTCCTTCTCCTTCTTCTGATTCTTCTGATTCACCCTCCAGACTTCACCTTCTCCTTCTCCTTCTTGTGCTTCTTCTGATTCACCCTCCTGACTTCACCTTCTCCTTCTCCTTCCTCTACTTCTTCTGATTCACCCTCCTGACATCACCTTCTCCTTCTCCTTCTTCTACTTCTTCTGCTTCACCCTCCAGACTTCACCTTCTCCTTCTCCTTCTTCTACTTCTTCTGATTCATCCTCCAGACTTCACCTTCTCCTTCTCCTTCTTCTGCTTCTTCTGATTCACCCTCCAGACTTCACATTCTCCTTCTCCTTATTCTGCTTCTTCTGATTCACCCTCCAGACTTCACCTTCTCCTTCTCCTTCTTCTGCTTCTTCTGATTCACCCTCCAGACTTCACCTTCTCCTTCTCCTTCTTCTGCTTCTTCTGATTCACCCTGCAGACTTCGCCTTCTCCTTCTCCTTCTTCTACTTCTTCTGATTCACCCTCCAGACTTCACCTTCTCCTTCTCCTTCTTCTGCTTCTTCTGATTCACCCTCCAGACCTCACCTTCTCCTTCTCCTTCTTCTACTTCTTCTGATTCACCCTCCAGACTTCATCTTCTCCTTCTGCTTCTTCTACTTCTTCCGATTCACCCTCCAGACTTCACCTTCTCCTTCTCCTTCTTCTGCTTCTTCTGATTCACCCTCCAGACTTCACCTTCTCCTTCTCCTTCTTCTGCTTCTTCTGATTCACCCTCCAGACTTCACCTTCTCCTTCTCCTTCTTCTGCTTCTTCTGATTCACCCTCCAGACTTCACCTTCTCCTTCTCCTTCTTCTACTTCTTCTGATTCACCCTCCAGACTTCAACTTCTCCTTCTCCTTCTTCTGCTTCTTCTGATTCACCCTCCAGACTTCACCTTCTCCTTCTCCTTCGTCTACTTCTTCTGATTCACCCTCCAGACTACACCTTCTCCTTCTCCTTCTTCTACTTCTTCTGATCCACCCTCCTGACTTCACCTTCTCCTTCTCCTTCTTCTGCTTCTTCTGCTTCACCCTCCAGACTTCACCTTCTCCTTCTCCTTCTTCTGCTTCTTCTGCTTCACCCTCCAGACTTCACCTTCTCCTTCTCCTTCATCTGCTTCTTCTGCTTCACCCTCCTGACTTCACCTTCTCCTTCCCCTTCTTCAACTTCTTCTGATTCACCCTCCAGACTTCACCTTCTCCTTCTCCTTCTTCTACTTCTTCTGATTCACCCTCCAGACTTCACCTTCTCCTTCTCCTTCTTCTGCTTCTTCTGCTTCACCCTCCAGACTTCACCTTCTCCTTCTCCTTCTTCTGCTTCTTCTGCTGCGCCCGCCAGATTTCACCTTCTCCTTCTCCTTCTTCTGCTTCTTCTGCTTCACCCTCCTGACTTCACCTTCTCCTTCTCCTTCTTCTACTTCTTCTGCTTCACCCCCCTGACTTCACCTTCTCCTTCTCCTTCTTCTGCTTCTTCTGATTCACCCTCCTAACTTCACCTTCTCCTTCTCCTTCTTCTGCTTCTTCTGCTTCACCCTCCTGACTTCACCTTCTCCTTCTCATTCTTCTTCTTCTTCTGCTTCACCCCCCTGACTTCACCTTCTCCTTCTCCTTCTTCTGCTTCTTCTGATTCACCCTCCTAACTTCACCTTCTCCTTCTCCTTCTTCTGCTTCTTCTGATACACCCTCCTGACTTCACCTTCTTCTTCTCCTTCTTCTGCTTCTTCTGATTCACCCTCCAGACTTCACCTTCTCCTTCTCCTTCTTCTGCTTCTTCTGATTCACCCTCCAGACTTCACCTTCTCCTTCTCCTTCTTCTGCTTCTTCTGATTCACCCTCCAGACCTCACCTTCTCCTTCTCCTTCTTCTACTTCTTCTGATTCACCCTCCTGACTTCACCTTCTCCTTCTCCTTCTTCTACTTCTTCTGATTCTCCCTCCAGACTTCACCTTCTCCTTCTCCTTCTTCTACTTCTTCTGATTCACCCTCCAGACTTCACCTTCTCCTTCTCCTTCTTCTACTTCTTCTGATTCACCCTCCAGACTTCACCTTCTCCTTCTCCTTCTTATACTTCTTCTGATTCACCCTCCAGCCTTCACCTTCTCCTTCTCCTTCTTCTGCTTCTTCTGCTTCACCCTCCAGACTTCACCTTCTCCTTCTCTTTCTTCTGCTTCTTCTGATTCACCCTCCAGACTTCACCTTCTCCTTCTCCTTCTTCTGATTCTTCTGATTCACCCTCCAGACTTCACCTCCTCCTTCTCCTTCTTGTGCTTCTTCTGATTCACCCTCCTGACTTCACCTTCTCCTTCTCCTTCTTCTACTTCTTCTGATTCACCCTCCTGACATCACCTTCTCCTTCTCCTTCTTCTACTTCTTCTGCTTCACCCTCCAGACTTCACCTTCTCCTTCTCCTTCTTCTGCTTCTTCTGCTTCACCCTCCAGACTTCACCTTCTCCTTCTCCTGCTTCTGCTTCTTCTGCTTCACCCTCCTGACTTCACCTTCTCCTTCTCCTTCTTCTACTTCTTCTGATTCACCCTCCAGACTTCACCTTCTCCTTCTCCTTCTTCTCCTTCTTCTGATTCACCCTCCAGCCTTCACCTTCTCCTTCTCCTTCTTCTGCTTCTTCTGCTTCACCCTCCAGACTTCACCTTCTCCTTCTCTTTCTTCTGCTTCTTCTGATTCACCCTCCAGACTTCACCTTCTCCTTCTCCTTCTTCTGATTCTTCTGATTCACCCTCCAGACTTCACCTTCTCCTTCTCCTTCTTGTGCTTCTTCTGATTCACCCTCCTGACTTCACCTTCTCCTTCTCCTTCTTCTACTTCTTCTGATTCACCCTCCTGACATCACCTTCTCCTTCCCCTTCTTCTACTTCTTCTGCTTCACCCTCCAGACTTCACCTTCTCCTTCTCCTTCTTCTGCTTCTTCTGCTTCACCCTCCAGACTTCACCTTCTCCTTCTCCTTCTTCTGCTTTTTCTGCTGCGCCCTCCAGACTTCACCTTCTCCTTCTCCTTTTTCTGCTTCTTCTGATTCACCCTCCTGACTTCACCTTCTCCTTCTCCTTCTTATACTTCTTCTGATTCACCCTCCAGACTTCACCTTCTCCTTCTCCTGCTTCTGCTTCTTCTGATTCACCCTCCTGACTTCACCTTCTCCTTCTCCTTCTTCTGCTTCTTCTGATTCACCCTCCAGACTTCACCTTCTCCTTCTCCTTCTTCTGTTTCTTCTGATTCACCCTCCAGACTTCACCTTCTCCTTCTCCTTCTTCTGCTTCTTCTGATTCACCCTCCAGACCTCATCTTCTCCTTCTCCTTCTTCTACTTCATCTGATTCACCCTCCAGACTTCACCTTCTCCTTCTCCTTCTTCTGCTTCTTCTGATTCACCCTCCAGACCTCACCTTCTCCTTCTCCTTCTTCTACTTCTTCTGATTCACCCTCCAGACTTCACCTTCTCCTTCTGCTTCTTCTACTTCTTCTGATTCACCCTCCAGTCTTCACCTTCTCCTTCTCCTTCTTCTGCTTCTTCTGATTCACCCTCCAGACTTCACCTTCTCCTTCTCCTTCTTCTGCTTCTTCTGATTCACCCTCCTGACTTCACCTTCTCCTTCTCCTTCTTCTGCTTCTTCTGATTCACCCACCAAACTTCACCTTCTCCTTCTCCTTCTTCTACTTCTTCTGATTCACCCTCCAGACTTCACCTTCTCCTTCTACTTCTTCTGCTTCTTCTGATTCACCCTCCAGACTTCACCTTCTCCTTCTCCTTCTTCTGCTTCTTCTGATTCACCCTCCAGACTTCACCTTCTCCTTCTCCTTCTTCTGCTTCTTCTGATTCACCCTCCAGACTTCACCTTCTCCTTCTCCTTCTTCTGCTTCTTCTGATTCACCCTCCAGACTTCACCTTCTCCTTCTCCTTCTTCTACTTCTTCTGATTCACCCTCCAGACTTCACCTTCTCCTTCTCCTTCTTCTGCTTCTTCTGATTCACCCTCCAGACTTCACCTTCTCCTTCTCCTTCGTCTACTTCTTCTGATTCACCCTCCAGACTACACCTTCTCCTTCTCCTTCTTCTACTTCTTCTGATTCACCCTCCTGACTTCACCTTCTCCTTCTCCTTCTTCTGCTTCTTCTGCTTCACCCTCCAGACTTCACCTTCTCCTTCTCCTTTTTCTGCTTCTTCTGCTTCACCCTCCAGACTTCACCTTCTCCTTCTCCTTCTTCTGCTTCTTCTGCTTCACCCTCCTGACTTCACCTTCTCCTTCTCCTTCTTCTACTTCTTCTGATTCACCCTCCAGACTTCACCTTCTCCTTCTTCTTCTTCTGCTTCTTCTGCTTCACCCTCCAGACTTCACCTTCTCCTTCTCCTTCTTCTGCTTCTTCTGCTTCACCCTCCTGACTTCACCTTCTCCTTCTCCTTCTTCTACTTCTTCTGATTCACCCTCCAGACTTCACCTTCTCCTTCTCCTTCTTCTGCTTCTTCTGCTTCACCCTCCAGACTTCACCTACTCCTTCTCCTTCTTCTGCTTCTTCTGCTGCACCCGCCAGACTTCACCTTCTCCTTCTCCTTCTTCTGCTTCTTCTGCTTCACCCTCCAGACTTCACCTTCTCCTTCTCCTTCTTCTGCTTCATCTGATTCACCCTCCAGACTTCACCTTCTCCTTCTCCTTCTTCTGCTTCTTCTGATTCACCCTCCAGACCTCACCTTCTCCTTCTCCTTCTTCTACTTCTTCTGATTCACCCTCCAGACTTCACCTTCTCCTTCTGCTTCTTCTACTTCTTCTGATTCACCCTCCAGTCTTCACCTTCTCCTTCTCCTTCTTCTGCTTCTTCTGATTCACCCTCCAGACTTCACCTTCTCCTTCTCCTTCTTCTGCTTCTTCTGATTCACCCTCCTGACTTCACCTTCTCCTTCTCCTTCTTCTGCTTCTTCTGATTCACCCACCAAACTTCACCTTCTCCTTCTCCTTCTTCTACTTCTTCTGATTCACCCTCCAGACTTCACCTTCTCCTTCTACTTCTTCTGCTTCTTCTGATTCACCCTCCAGACTTCACCTTCTCCTTCTCCTTCTTCTGCTTCTTCTGATTCACCCTCCAGACTTCACCTTCTCCTTCTCCTTCTTCTGCTTCTTCTGATTCACCCTCCAGACTTCACCTTCTCCTTCTCCTTCTTCTGCTTCTTCTGATTCACCCTCCAGACTTCACCTTCTCCTTCTCCTTCTTCTACTTCTTCTGATTCACCCTCCAGACTTCACCTTCTCCTTCTCCTTCTTCTGCTTCTTCTGATTCACCCTCCAGACTTCACCTTCTCCTTCTCCTTCGTCTACTTCTTCTGATTCACCCTCCAGACTACACCTTCTCCTTCTCCTTCTTCTACTTCTTCTGATTCACCCTCCTGACTTCACCTTCTCCTTCTCCTTCTTCTGCTTCTTCTGCTTCACCCTCCAGACTTCACCTTCTCCTTCTCCTTTTTCTGCTTCTTCTGCTTCACCCTCCAGACTTCACCTTCTCCTTCTCCTTCTTCTGCTTCTTCTGCTTCACCCTCCTGACTTCACCTTCTCCTTCTCCTTCTTCTACTTCTTCTGATTCACCCTCCAGACTTCACCTTCTCCTTCTTCTTCTTCTGCTTCTTCTGCTTCACCCTCCAGACTTCACCTTCTCCTTCTCCTTCTTCTGCTTCTTCTGCTTCACCCTCCTGACTTCACCTTCTCCTTCTCCTTCTTCTACTTCTTCTGATTCACCCTCCAGACTTCACCTTCTCCTTCTCCTTCTTCTGCTTCTTCTGCTTCACCCTCCAGACTTCACCTACTCCTTCTCCTTCTTCTGCTTCTTCTGCTGCACCCGCCAGACTTCACCTTCTCCTTCTCCTTCTTCTGCTTCTTCTGCTTCACCCTCCAGACTTCACCTTCTCCTTCTCCTTCTTCTGTTTCTTCTGATTCACCCTCCAGACTTCACCTTCTCCTTCTCCTTCTTCTGCTTCTTCTGATTCACCCTCCAGACCTCCTCTTCTCCTTCTCCTTCTTCTGCTTCTTCTGATTCACCCTCCAGACTTCACCTTCTCCTTCTCCTTCTTCTGCTTCTTCTGATTCACCCTCCTGACTTCACCTTCTCCTTCTCCTTCTTCTGCTTCTTCTGATTCACCCTCCAAACTTCACCTTCTCCTTCTCCTTCTTCTACTTCTTCTGATTCACCCTCCAGACTTCACCTTCTCCTTCTACTTCTTCTGCTTCTTCTGATTCACCCTCCAGACTTCACCTTCTCCTTCTCCTTCTTCTGCTTCTTCTGATTCACCCTCCAGACTTCACCTTCTCCTTCTCCTTCTTCTGCTTCTTCTGATTCACCCTCCAGACTTCACCTTCTCCTTCTCCTTCTTCTGCTTCTTCTGATTCACCCTCCAGACTTCACCTTCTCCTTCTCCTTCTTCTGCTTCTTCTGCTTCACCCTCCTGACTTCACCTTCTCCTTCTCCTTCTTCTACTTCTTCTGATTCACCCTCCAGACTTCACCTTCTCCTTCTCCTTCTTCTGCTTCTTCTGCTTCACCCTCCAGACTTCACCTTCTCCTTCTCCTTCTTCTGCTTCTTCTGCTTCACCCTCCTGACTTCACCTTCTCCTTCTCCTTCTTCTACTTCTTCTGATTCACCCTCCAGACTTCACCTTCTCCTTCTCCTTCTTCTGCTTCTTCTGCTTCACCCTCCAGACTTCACCTACTCCTTCTCCTTCTTCTGCTTCTTCTGCTGCACCCGCCAGACTTCACCTTCTCCTTCTCCTTCTTCTGCTTCTTCTGCTTCACCCTCCAGGCTTCACCTTCTCCTTCTCCTTCTTCTGTTTCTTCTGATTCACCCTCCAGACTTCACCTTCTCCTTCTCCTTCTTCTGCTTCTTCTGATTCACCCTCCAGACCTCCTCTTCTCCTTCTCCTTCTTCTACTTCTTCTGATTCACCCTCCAGACTTCATCTTCTCCTTCTCCGTCTTCTACTTCTTCTGATTCACCCTCCAGTCTTCAGCTTCTCCTTCTTCTGCTTCTTCTGATTCACCCTCCAGACTTCACCTTCTCCTTCTCCTTCTTCTGCTTCTTCTGATTCACCCTCCAGACCTCACCTTCTCCTTCTCCTTCTTCTACTTCTTCTGATTCACCCTCCAGACTTCATCTTCTCCTTCTGCTTCTTCTACTTCTTCCGATTCACCCTCCAGTCTTCACCTTCTCCTTCTCCTTCTTCTGCTTCTTCTGATTCACCCTCCAGACTTCACCTTCTCCTTCTCCTTCTTCTGCTTCTTCTGATTCACCCTCCTGACTTCACCTTCTCCTTCTCCTTCTTCTGCTTCTTCTGATTCACCCTCCAAACTTCACCTTCTCCTTCTCCTTCTTCTACTTCTTCTCATTCACCCTCCAGACTTCACCTTCTCCTTCTACTTCTTCTGCTTCTTCTGATTCACCCTCCAGACTTCACCTTCTCCTTCTCCTTCTTCTGCTTCTTCTGATTCACCCTCCAGACTTCACCTTCTCCTTCTCCATCTTCTGCTTCTTCTGATTCACCCTCCAGACTTCACCTTCTCCTTCTCCTTCTTCTGCTTCTTCTGATTCACCCTCCAGACTTCACCTTCTCCTTCTCCTTCTTCTACTTCTTCTGATTCACCCTCCAGACTTCACCTTCTCCTTCTCCTTCGTCTACTTCTTCTGATTCACCCTCCAGACTACACCTTCTCCTTCTCCTTCTTCTACTTCTTCTGATTCACCCTCCTGACTTCACCTTCTCCTTCTCCTTCTTCTGCTTGTTCTGCTTCACCCTCCAGACTTCACCTTCTCCTTCTCCTTTTTCTGCTTCTTCTGCTTTACCCTCCAGACTTCACCTTCTCCTTCTCCTTCTTCTGCTTCTTCTGCTTCAAACTCCTGACTTCACCTTCTCCTTCTCCTTCTTCGACTTCTTCTGATTCACCCTCCAGACTTCACCTTCTCCTTCTCCTTCTTCTGCTCCTTCTGCTTCACCCTCCAGACTTCACCTTCTCCTTCTCCTTCTTCTGCTTCTTCTGCTTCACCCTCCTGACTTCACCTTCTCCTTCTCCTTCTTCTACTTCTTCTGATTCACCCTCCAGACTTCACCATCTCCTTCTCCTTCTTCTGCTTCTTCTGCTTCACCCTCCAGACTTCACCTACTCCTTCTCCTTCTTCTGCTTCTTCTGCTGCGCCCGCCAGACTTCACCTTCTCCTTCTCCTTCTTCTACTTCTTCTGCTTCACCCCCCTGACTTCACCTTCTCCTTCTCCTTCTTCTGCTTCTTCTGATTCAACCTCCTAACTTCACCTTCTCCTTCTCCTTCTTCTGCTTCTTCTGATTCACCCTCCTGACTTCACCTTCTCCTTCTCCTTCTTCTGCTTCTTCTGATTCACCCTCCAGACTTCACCTTCTCCTTCTCCTTCTTCTGCTTCTTCTGATTCACCCTCCAGACTTCACCTTCTCCTTCTCCTTCTTCTGCTTCTTCTGATTCACCCTCCAGACCTCACCTTCTCCTTCTCCTTCTTATACTTCTTCTGATTCACCCTCCTGACTTCACCTTCTCCTTCTCCTTCTTCTACTTCTTCTGATTCTCCCTCCAGACTTCACCTTCTCCTTCTCCTTCTTCTACTTCTTCTGATTCACCCTCCAGACTTCACCTTCTCCTTCTCCTTCTTCTACTTCTTCTGATTCACCCTCCAGCCTTCATCTTCTCCTTCTCCTTCTTCTGCTTCTTCTGCTTCACCCTCCAGACTTCACCTTCTCCTTCTCTTTCTTCTGCTTCTTCTGATTCACCCTCCAGACTTCACCTTCTCCTTCTCCTTCTTCTGATTCTTCTGATTCACCCTCCAGACTTCACCTTCTCCTTCTCCTTCTTCTGCTTCTTCTGATTCACCCTCCAGACTTCACCTTCTCCTTCTCCTTCTTCTGCTTCTTCTGATTCACCCTGCAGACTTCGCCTTCTCCTTCTCCTTCTTCTACTTCTTCTGATTCACCCTCCAGACTTCACCTTCTCCTTCTCCTTCTTCTGCTTCTTCTGATTCACCCTCCAGACTTCACCTTCTCCTTCTCCTTCTTCTACTTCTTCTGATTCACCCTCCAGACTTCATCTTCTCCTTCTGCTTCTTCTACTTCTTCCGATTCACCCTCCAGACTTCACCTTCTCCTTCTCCTTCTTCTGCTTCTTCTGATTCACCCTCCAGACTTCACCTTCTCCTTCTCCTTCTTCTGCTTCTTCTGATTCACCCTCCAGACTTCACCTTCTCCTTCTCCTTCTTCTGCTTCTTCTGATTCACCCTCCAGACTTCACCTTCTCCTTCTCCTTCTTCTACTTCTTCTGATTCACCCTCCAGACTTCAACTTCTCCTTCTCCTTCTTCTGCTTCTTCTGATTCACCCTCAAGACTTCACCTTCTCCTTCTCCTTCGTCTACTTCTTCTGATTCACCCTCCAGACTACACCTTCTCCTTCTCCTTCTTCTACTTCTTCTGATTCACCCTCCTGACTTCACCTTCTCCTTCTCCTTCTTCTGCTTCTTCTGCTTCACCCTCCAGACTTCACCTTCTCCTTCTCCTTTTTCTGCTTCTTCTGCTTCACCCTCCAGACTTCACCTTCTCCTTCTCCTTCTTCTGCTTCTTCTGCTTCACCCTCCTGACTTCACCTTCTCCTTCTCCTTCTTCTACTTCTTCTGATTCACTCTCCAGACTTCACCTTCTCCTTCTCCTTCTTCTGCTTCTTCTGCTTCACCCTCCAGACTTCACCTTCTCCTTCTCCTTCTTCTGCTTCTTCTGCTTCACCCTCCTGACTTCACCTTCTCCTTCTCCTTCTTCTACTTCTTCTGATTCACCCTCCAGACTTCACCTTCTCCTTCTCCTTCTTCTGCTTCTTCTGCTTCACCCTCCAGACTTCACCTACTCCTTCTCCTTCTTCTGCTTCTTCTGCTGCGCCCGCCAGACTTCACCTTCTCCTTCTCCTTCTTCTGCTTCTTCTGCTTCACCCTCCAGACTTCACCTTCTCCTTCTCTTTCTTCTGTTTCTTCTGATTCACCCTCCAGACTTCACCTTCTCCTTCTCCTTCTTCTGCTTCTTCTGATTTACCCTCCAGATCTCCTCTTCTCCTTCTCCTTCTTCTACTTCTTCTGATTCACCCTCCAGACTTCATCTTCTCCTTCTCCGTCTTCTACTTCTTCTGATTCACCCTCCAGTCTTCACCTTCTCCTTCTCCTTCTTCTGCTTCTTCTGATTCACCCTCCAGACTTCACCTTCTCCTTCTCCTTCTTCTGCTTCTTCTGATTCACCCTCCAGACCTCACCTTCTCCTTCTCCTTCTTCTACTTCTTCTGATTCACCCTCCAGACTTCATCTTCTCCTTCTGCTTCTTCTACTTCTTCCGATTCACCCTCCAGTCTTCACCTTCTCCTTCTCCTTCTTCTGCTTCTTCTGATTCACCCTCCAGACTTCACCTTCTCCTTCTCCTTCTTCTGCTTCTTCTGATTCACCCTCCTGACTTCACCTTCTCCTTCTCCTTCTTCTGCTTCTTCTGATTCACCCTCCAAACTTCACCTTCTCCTTCTCCTCCTTCTACTTCTTCTCATTCACCCTCCAGACTTCACCTTCTCCTTCTACTTCTTCTGCTTCTTCTGATTCACCCTCCAGACTTCACCTTCTCCTTCTCCTTCTTCTGCTTCTTCTGATTCACCCTCCAGACTTCACCTTCTCCTTCTCCATCTTCTGCTTCTTCTGATTCACCCTCAAGACTTCACCTTCTCCTTCTCCTTCTTCTGCTTCTTCTGATTCACCCTCCAGACTTCACCTTCTCCTTCTCCTTCTTCTACTTCTTCTGATTCACCCTCCAGACTTCACCTTCTCCTTCTCCTTCTTCTGCTTCTTCTGATTCACCCTCCAGACTTCACCTTCTCCTTCTCCTTCATCTACTTCTTCTGATTCACCCTCCAGACTACACCTTCTCCTTCTCCTTCTTCTACTTCTTCTGATTCACCCTCCTGACTTCACCTTCTCCTTCTCCTTCTTCTGCTTGTTCTGCTTCACCCTCCAGACTTCACCTTCTCCTTCTCCTTTTTCTGCTTCTTCTGCTTTACCCTCCAGACTTCACCTTCTCCTTCTCCTTCTTCTGCTTCTTCTGCTTCACCCTCCTGACTTCACCTTCTCCTTCTCCTTCTTCGACTTCTTCTGATTCACCCTCCAGACTTCACCTTCTCCTTCTCCTTCTTCTGCTCCTTCTGCTTCTCCCTCCAGACTTCACCTTCTCCTTCTCCTTCTTCTGCTTCTTCTGCTTCACCCTCCTGACTTCACCTTCTCCTTCTCCTTCTTCTACTTCTTCTGATTCACCCTCCAGACTTCACCATCTCCTTCTCCTTCTTCTGCTTCTTCTGCTTCACCCTCCAGACTTCACCTACTCCTTCTCCTTCTTCTGCTTCTTCTGCTGCGCCCGCCAGACTTCACCTTCTCCTTCTCCTTCTTCTACTTCTTCTGCTTCACCCCCTGACTTCACCTTCTCCTTCTCCTTCTTCTGCTTCTTCTGATTCAACCTCCTAACTTCACCTTCTCCTTCTCCTTCTTCTGCTTCTTCTGATTCACCCTCCTGACTTCACCTTCTCCTTCTCCTTCTTCTGCTTCTTCTGATTCACCCTCCAGACTTCACCTTCTCCTTCTTCTGCTTCTTCTGATTCACCCTCCAGACTTCACCTTCTCCTTCTCCTTCTTCTGCTTCTTCTGATTCACACTCCAGACCTCACCTTCTCCTTCTCCTTCTTCTACTTCTTCTGATTACCCTCCTGACTTCACCTTCTCCTTCTCCTTCTTCTACTTCTTCTGATTCTCCCTCCAGACTTCACCTTCTCCTTCTCCTTCTTCTACTTCTTCTGATTCACCCTCCAGACTTCACCATCTCCTTCTCCTTCTTCTACTTCTTCTGATTCACCCTCCAGCCTTCACCTTCTCCTTCTCCTTCTTCTGCTTCTTCTGCTTCACCCTCCAGACTTCACCTTCTCCTTCTCTTTCTTCTGCTTCTTCTGATTCACCCTCCAGACCTCACCTTCTCCTTCTCCTTCTTCTACTTCTTCTGATTCACCCTCCAGACTTCATCTTCTCCTTCTGCTTCTTCTACTTCTTCCGATTCACCCTCCAGTCTTCACCTTCTCCTTCTCCTTCTTCTGCTTCTTCTGATTCACCCTCCAGACTTCACCTTCTCCTTCTCCTTCTTCTGCTTCTTCTGATTCACCCTCCTGACTTCACCTTCTCCTTCTCCTTCTTCTGCTTCTTCTGATTCACCCTCCAAACTTCACCTTCTCCTTCTCCTCCTTCTACTTCTTCTCATTCACCCTCCAGACTTCACCTTCTCCTTCTACTTCTTCTGCTTCTTCTGATTCACCCTCCAGACTTCACCTTCTCCTTCTCCTTCTTCTGCTTCTTCTGATTCACCCTCCAGACTTCACCTTCTCCTTCTCCATCTTCTGCTTCTTCTGATTCACCCTCAAGACTTCACCTTCTCCTTCTCCTTCTTCTGCTTCTTCTGATTCACCCTCCAGACTTCACCTTCTCCTTCTCCTTCTTCTACTTCTTCTGATTCACCCTCCAGACTTCACCTTCTCCTTCTCCTTCTTCTGCTTCTTCTGATTCACCCTCCAGACTTCACCTTCTCCTTCTCCTTCATCTACTTCTTCTGATTCACCCTCCAGACTACACCTTCTCCTTCTCCTTCTTCTACTTCTTCTGATTCACCCTCCTGACTTCACCTTCTCCTTCTCCTTCTTCTGCTTGTTCTGCTTCACCCTCCAGACTTCACCTTCTCCTTCTCCTTTTTCTGCTTCTTCTGCTTTACCCTCCAGACTTCACCTTCTCCTTCTCCTTCTTCTGCTTCTTCTGCTTCACCCTCCTGACTTCACCTTCTCCTTCTCCTTCTTCGACTTCTTCTGATTCACCCTCCAGACTTCACCTTCTCCTTCTCCTTCTTCTGCTCCTTCTGCTTCTCCCTCCAGACTTCACCTTCTCCTTCTCCTTCTTCTGCTTCTTCTGCTTCACCCTCCTGACTTCACCTTCTCCTTCTCCTTCTTCTACTTCTTCTGATTCACCCTCCAGACTTCACCATCTCCTTCTCCTTCTTCTGCTTCTTCTGCTTCACCCTCCAGACTTCACCTACTCCTTCTCCTTCTTCTGCTTCTTCTGCTGCGCCCGCCAGACTTCACCTTCTCCTTCTCCTTCTTCTACTTCTTCTGCTTCACCCCCTGACTTCACCTTCTCCTTCTCCTTCTTCTGCTTCTTCTGATTCAACCTCCTAACTTCACCTTCTCCTTCTCCTTCTTCTGCTTCTTCTGATTCACCCTCCTGACTTCACCTTCTCCTTCTCCTTCTTCTGCTTCTTCTGATTCACCCTCCAGACTTCACCTTCTCCTTCTTCTGCTTCTTCTGATTCACCCTCCAGACTTCACCTTCTCCTTCTCCTTCTTCTGCTTCTTCTGATTCACCCTCCAGACCTCACCTTCTCCTTCTCCTTCTTCTACTTCTTCTGATTACCCTCCTGACTTCACCTTCTCCTTCTCCTTCTTCTACTTCTTCTGATTCTCCCTCCAGACTTCACCTTCTCCTTCTCCTTCTTCTACTTCTTCTGATTCACCCTCCAGACTTCACCATCTCCTTCTCCTTCTTCTACTTCTTCTGATTCACCCTCCAGCCTTCACCTTCTCCTTCTCCTTCTTCTGCTTCTTCTGCTTCACCCTCCAGACTTCACCTTCTCCTTCTCTTTCTTCTGCTTCTTCTGATTCACCCTCCAGACTTCACCTTCTCCTTCTCCTTCTTCTGATTCTTCTGATTCACCCTCCAGACTTCACCTTCTCCTTCTCCTTCTTGTGCTTCTTCTGATTCACCCTCCTGACTTCACCTTCTCCTTCTCCTTCTTCTACTTCTTCTGATTCACCCTCCTGACATCACCTTCTCCTTCTCCTTCTTCTCCTTCTTCTGCTTCACCCTCCAGACTTCACCTTCTCCTTCTCCTTCTTCTACTTCTTCTGATTCATCCTCCAGACTTCACCTTCTCCTTCTCCTTCTTCTGCTTCTTCTGATTCACCCTCCAGACTTCACCTTCTCCTTCTCCTTATTCTGCTTCTTCTGATTCACCCTCCAGACTTCACCTTCTCCTTCTCCTTCTTCTGCTTCTTCTGATTCACCCTCCAGACTTCACCTTCTCCTTCTCCTTCTTCTGCTTCTTCTGATTCACCCTCCAGACTTCACCTTCTCCTTCTCCTTCTTCTACTTCTTCTGATTCACCCTCCAGACTTCATCTTCTCCTTCTCCTTCTTCTGCTTCTTCTGATTCACCCTCCAGACTTCACCTTCTCCTTCTCCTTCTTCTGCTTCTTCTGATTCACCCTCCAGACTTCACCTTCTCCTTCTCCTTCTTCTACTTCTTCTGATTCACCCTCCAGACTTCACCTTCTCCTTCTCCTTCTTCTACTTCTTCTGATTCACCCTCCAGACTTAACCTTCTCCTTCTCCTTCTTCTGCTTCTTCTGATTCACCCTCCAGACTTCATCTTCTTCTTCTCCTTTTCTGTTTCTTCTGATTCACCCTCCAGACTTCACCTTCTACTTCTCCTTCTTCTGCTTCTTCTGATTCACCCTTCAGACTTCACCTTCTCCTTCTCCTTCTTCTGCTTCTTCTGATTCACCCTCCAGACCTCACCTTCTCCTTCTCCTTCTTCTAATTCTTCTGATTCACCCTCCAGACTTCATCTTCTCTTTCTCCTTCTTCTGCTTCTTCTGATTCACCCTCCAGACTTCACCTTCTCCTTCTCCTTCTTCTGCTTCTTCTGATTCACCCTCCAGACTTCGCCTTCTCCTTCTCCTTCTTCTACTTCTTCTGATTCACCCTCCAGACTTCATCTTCTCCTTCTCCTTCTTCTACTTCTTCTGATTCACCCTCCAGTCTTCACCTTCTCCTTCTTCTGCTTCTTCTGATTCACCCTCCAGACTTCACCTTCTCCTTCTCCTTCTTCTGCTTCTTCTGAATCACCCTCCTGACTTCACCTTCTCCTTCTCCTTCTTCTGCTTCTTCTGATTCACCCTCCAGACTTCACCTTCTCCTTCTCCTTCTTCTACTTCTTCTGATTCACCCTCCAGACTTCAGCTTCTCCTTCTACTTCTTCTGCTTCTTCTGATTCACCCTCCAGACTTCACCTTCTCCTCTCCTTCTTCTGCTTCTTCTGATTCACCCTCCAGAATTCACCTTCTCCATCTCCTTCTTCTGCTTCTTCTGATTCACCCTCCAGACTTCACCTTCTCCTTCTCCTTCTTCTGCTTCTTCTGATTCACCCTCCAGACTTCACCTTCTCCTTCTCCTTCTTCTACTTCTTCTGATTCACCCTCCAGACTTCACTTTCTCCTTCTCCTTCTTCTACTTCTTCTGACTCACCCTTCAGACTTCACCTTCTCCTTCTCCTTCTTCTGCTTCTTCTGATTCACCCTCCAGACTTCACCTTCTCCTTCTCCTTCTTCTACTTCTTCTGATTCACCCTCCAGACTTCACCTTCTCCTTCTCCTTCTTCTACTTCTTCTGATTCACCCTCCTGACTTCACCTTCTCCTTCTCCTTCTTCTGCTTGTTCTGCTTCACCCTCCAGACTTCACCTTCTCCTTCTCCTTTTTCTGCTTCTTCTGCTTTACCCTCCAGACTTCACCTTCTCCTTCTCCTTCTTCTGCTTCTTCTGCTTCACCCTCCTGACTTCACCTTCTCCTTCTCCTTCTTCGACTTCTTCTGATTCACCCTCCAGACTTCACCTTCTCCTTCTCCTTCTTCTGCTCCTTCTGCTTCACCCTCCAAACTTCACCTTCTCCTTCTCCTTCTTCTGCTTCTTCTGCTTCACCCTCCTGACTTCACCTTCTCCTTCTCCTTCTTCTACTTCTTCTGATTCACCCTCCAGACTTCACCATCTCCTTCTCCTTCTTCTGCTTCTTCTGCTTCACCCTCCAGACTTCACCTACTCCTTCTCCTTCTTCTGCTTCTTCTGCTGCGCCCGCCAGACTTCACCTTCTCCTTCTCCTTCTTCTACTTCTTCTGCTTCACCCCCTGACTTCACCTTCTCCTTCTCCTTCTTCTGCTTCTTCTGATTCAACCTCCTAACTTCACCTTCTCCTTCTCCTTCTTCTGCTTCTTCTGATTCACCCTCCTGACTTCACCTTCTCCTTCTCCTTCTTCTGCTTCTTCTGATTCACCCTCCAGACTTCACCTTCTCCTTCTTCTGCTTCTTCTGATTCACCCTCCAGACTTCACCTTCTCCTTCTCCTTCTTCTGCTTCTTCTGATTCACCCTCCAGACCTCACCTTCTCCTTCTCCTTCTTCTACTTCTTCTGATTCACCCTCCTGACTTCACCTTCTCCTTCTCCTTCTTCTACTTCTTCTGATTCTCCCTCCAGACTTCACCTTCTCCTTCTCCTTCTTCTACTTCTTCTGATTCACCCTCCAGACTTCACCATCTCCTTCTCCTTCTTCTACTTCTTCTGATTCACCCTCCAGCCTTCACCTTCTCCTTCTCCTTCTTCTGCTTCTTCTGCTTCACCCTCCAGACTTCACCTTCTCCTTCTCTTTCTTCTGCTTCTTCTGATTCACCCTCCAGACTTCACCTTCTCCTTCTCCTTCTTCTGATTCTTCTGATTCACCCTCCAGACTTCACCTTCTCCTTCTCCTTCTTGTGCTTCTTCTGATTCACCCTCCTGACTTCACCTTCTCCTTCTCCTTCTTCTACTTCTTCTGATTCACCCTCCTGACATCACCTTCTCCTTCTCCTTCTTCTACTTCTTCTGCTTCACCCTCCAGACTTCACCTTCTCCTTCTCCTTCTTCTACTTCTTCTGATTCATCCTCCAGACTTCACCTTCTCCTTCTCCTTCTTCTGCTTCTTCTGATTCACCCTCCAGACTTCACCTTCTCCTTCTCCTTATTCTGCTTCTTCTGATTCACCCTCCAGACTTCACCTTCTCCTTCTCCTTCTTCTGCTTCTTCTGATTCACCCTCCAGACTTCACCTTCTCCTTCTCCTTCTTCTGCTTCTTCTGATTCACCCTCCAGACTTCACCTTCTCCTTCTCCTTCTTCTACTTCTTCTGATTCACCCTCCAGACTTCATCTTCTCCTTCTCCTTCTTCTGCTTCTTCTGATTCACCCTCCAGACTTCACCTTCTCCTTCTCCTTCTTCTGCTTCTTCTGATTCACCCTCCAGACTTCACCTTCTCCTTCTCCTTCTTCTACTTCTTCTGATTCACCCTCCAGACTTCACCTTCTCCTTCTCCTTCTTCTACTTCTTCTGATTCACCCTCCAGACTTAACCTTCTCCTTCTCCTTCTTCTGCTTCTTCTGATTCACCCTCCAGACTTCATCTTCTTCTTCTCCTTTTCTGTTTCTTCTGATTCACCCTCCAGACTTCACCTTCTACTTCTCCTTCTTCTGCTTCTTCTGATTCACCCTTCAGACTTCACCTTCTCCTTCTCCTTCTTCTGTTTCTTCTGATTCACCCTCCAGACCTCACCTTCTCCTTCTCCTTCTTCTAATTCTTCTGATTCACCCTCCAGACTTCATCTTCTCTTTCTCCTTCTTCTGCTTCTTCTGATTCACCCTCCAGACTTCACCTTCTCCTTCTCCTTCTTCTGCTTCTTCTGATTCACCCTCCAGACTTCGCCTTCTCCTTCTCCTTCTTCTACTTCTTCTGATTCACCCTCCAGACTTCATCTTCTCCTTCTCCTTCTTCTACTTCTTCTGATTCACCCTCCAGTCTTCACCTTCTCCTTCTCCTTCTTCTGCTTCTTCTGATTCACCCTCCAGACTTCAACTTCTCCTTCTCCTTCTTCTGCTTCTTCTGAATCACCCTCCTGACTTCACCTTCTCCTTCTCCTTCTTCTGCTTCTTCTGATTCACCCTCCAGACTTCACCTTCTCCTTCTCCTTCTTCTACTTCTTCTGATTCACCCTCCAGACTTCAGCTTCTCCTTCTACTTCTTCTGCTTCTTCTGATTCACCCTCCAGACTTCACCTTCTCCTTCTCCTTCTTCTGCTTCTTCTGATTCACCCTCCAGAATTCACCTTCTCCTTCTCTTTCTTCTGCTTCTTCTGATTCACCCTCCAGACTTCACCTTCTCCTTCTCCTTCTTCTGATTCTTCTGATTCACCCTCCAGACTTCACCTTCTCCTTCTCCTTCTTGTGCTTCTTCTGATTCACCCTCCTGACTTCACCTTCTCCTTCTCCTTCCTCTACTTCTTCTGATTCACCCTCCTGACATCACCTTCTCCTTCTCCTTCTTCTACTTCTTCTGCTTCACCCTCCAGACTTCACCTTCTCCTTCTCCTTCTTCTACTTCTTCTGATTCATCCTCCAGACTTCACCTTCTCCTTCTCCTTCTTCTGCTTCTTCTGATTCACCCTCCAGACTTCACATTCTCCTTCTCCTTATTCTGCTTCTTCTGATTCACCCTCCAGACTTCACCTTCTCCTTCTCCTTCTTCTGCTTCTTCTGATTCACCCTCCAGACTTCACCTTCTCCTTCTCCTTCTTCTGCTTCTTCTGATTCACCCTGCAGACTTCACCTTCTCCTTCTCCTTCTTCTACTTCTTCTGATTCACCCTCCAGACTTCACCTTCTCCTTCTCCTTCTTCTGCTTCTTCTGATTCACCCTCCAGAATTCACCATCTCCTTCTCCTTCTTCTACTTCTTCTGATTCACCCTCCAGACTTCATCTTCTCCTTCTGCTTCTTCTACTTCTTCCGATTCACCCTCCAGACTTCACCTTCTCCTTCTCCTTCTTCTGCTTCTTCTGATTCACCCTCCAGACTTCACCTTCTCCTTCTCCTTCTTCTGCTTCTTCTGATTCACCCTCCAGACTTCACCTTCTCCTTCTCCTTCTTCTGCTTCTTCTGATTCACCCTCCAGACTTCACCTTCTCCTTCTCCTTCTTCTACTTCTTCTGATTCACCCTCCAGACTTCAACTTCTCCTTCTCCTTCTTCTGCTTCTTCTGATTCACCCTCCAGACTTCACCTTCTCCTTCTCCTTCGTCTACTTCTTCTGATTCACCCTCCAGACTACACCTTCTCCTTCTCCTTCTTCTACTTCTTCTGATTCACCCTCCTGACTTCACCTTCTCCTTCTCCTTCTTCTGCTTCTTCTGCTTCACCCTCCAGACTTCACCTTCTCCTTCTCCTTTTTCTGCTTCTTCTGCTTCACCCTCCAGACTTCACCTTCTCCTTCTCCTTCTTCTGCTTCTTCTGCTTCACCCTCCTGACTTCACCTTCTCCTTCTCCTTCTTCTACTTCTTCTGATTCACTCTCCAGACTTCACCTTCTCCTTCTCCTTCTTCTGCTTCTTCTGCTTCACCCTCCAGACTTCACCTTCTCCTTCTCCTTTTTCTGCATCTTCTGCTTCACCCTCCTGACTTCACCTTCTCCTTCTCCTTCTTCTACTTCTTCTGATTCACCCTCCAGACTTCACCTTCTCCTTCTCCTTCTTCTGCTTCTTCTGCTTCACCCTCCAGACTTCACCTACTCCTTCTCCTTCTTCTGCTTCTTCTGCTGCGCCCGCCAGACTTCACCTTCTCCTTCTCCTTCTTCTGCTTCTTCTGCTTCACCCTCCAGACTTCACCTTCTCCTTCTCCTTCTTCTGTTTCTTCTGATTCACCCTCCAGACTTCACCTTCTCCTTCTCCTTCTTCTGCTTCTTCTGATTCACCCTCCAGATCTCCTCTTCTCCTTCTCCTTCTTCTACTTCTTCTGATTCACCCTCCAGACTTCATCTTCTCCTTCTCCGTCTTCTACTTCTTCTGATTCACCCTCCAGTCTTCACCTTCTCCTTCTCCTTCTTCTGCTTCTTCTGATTCACCCTCCAGACTTCACCTTCTCCTTCTCCTTCTTCTGCTTCTTCTGATTCACCCTCCAGACCTCACCTTCTCCTTCTCCTTCTTCTACTTCTTCTGATTCACCCTCCAGACTTCATCTTCTCCTTCTGCTTCTTCTACTTCTTCCGATTCACCCTCCAGTCTTCACCTTCTCCTTCTCCTTCTTCTGCTTCTTCTGATTCACCCTCCAGACTTCACCTTCTCCTTCTCCTTCTTCTGCTTCTTCCGATTCACCCTCCAGTCTTCACCTTCTCCTTCTCCTTCTTCTACTTCTTCTGATTCACCCTCCAGACTTCATCTTCTCCTTCTCCGTCTTCTACTTCTTCTGATTCACCCTCCAGATCTCCTCTTCTCCTTCTCCTTCTTCTACTTCTTCTGATTCACCCTCCAGACTTCATCTTCTCCTTCTCCGTCTTCTACTTCTTCTGATTCACCCTCCAGAATTCACCTTCTCCATCTCCTTCTTCTGCTTCTTCTGATTCACCCTCCAGACTTCACCTTCTCCTTCTCCTTCTTCTGCTTCTTCTGATTCACCCTCCAGACTTCACCTTCTCCTTCTCCTTCTTCTACTTCTTCTGATTCACCCTCCAGACTTCACTTTCTCCTTCTCCTTCTTCTACTTCTTCTGACTCACCCTTCAGACTTCACCTTCTCCTTCTCCTTCTTCTGCTTCTTCTGATTCACCCTCCAGACTTCACCTTCTCCTTCTCCTTCTTCTACTTCTTCTGATTCACCCTCCAGCCTTCATCTTCTCCTTCTCCTTCTTCTGCTTCTTCTGCTTCACCCTCCAGACTTCACCTTCTCCTTCTCTTTCTTCTGCTTCTTCTGATTCACCCTCCAGACTTCACCTTCTCCTTCTCCTTCTTCTGATTCTTCTGATTCACCCTCCAGACTTCACCTTCTCCTTCTCCTTCTTGTGCTTCTTCTGATTCACCCTCCTGACTTCACCTTCTCCTTCTCCTTCCTCTACTTCTTCTGATTCACCCTCCTGACATCACCTTCTCCTTCTCCTTCTTCTACTTCTTCTGCTTCACCCTCCAGACTTCACCTTCTCCTTCTCCTTCTTCTACTTCTTCTGATTCATCCTCCAGACTTCACCTTCTCCTTCTCCTTCATCTGCTTCTTCTGATTCACCCTCCAGACTTCACATTCTCCTTCTCCTTATTCTGCTTCTTCTGATTCACCCTCCAGACTTCACCTTCTCCTTCTCCTTCTTCTGCTTCTTCTGATTCACCCTCCAGACTTCACCTTCTCCTTCTCCTTCTTCTGCTTCTTCTGATTCACCCTGCAGACTTCACCTTCTCCTTCTCCTTCTTCTACTTCTTCTGATTCACCCTCCAGACTTCACCTTCTCCTTCTCCTTCTTCTGCTTCTTCTGATTCACCCTCCAGACTTCACCATCTCCTTCTCCTTCTTCTACTTCTTCTGATTCACCCTCCAGACTTCATCTTCTCCTTCTGCTTCTTCTACTTCTTCCGATTCACCCTCCAGACTTCACCTTCTCCTTCTCCTTCTTCTGCTTCTTCTGATTCACCCTCCAGACTTCACCTTCTCCTTCTCCTTCTTCTGCTTCTTCTGATTCACCCTCCAGACTTCACCTTCTCCTTCTCCTTCTTCTGCTTCTTCTGATTCACCCTCCAGACTTCACCTTCTCCTTCTCCTTCTTCTACTTCTTCTGATTCACCCTCCAGACTTCAACTTCTCCTTCTCCTTCTTCTGCTTCTTCTGATTCACCCTCCAGACTTCACCTTCTCCTTCTCCTTCGTCTACTTCTTCTGATTCACCCTCCAGACTACACCTTCTCCTTCTCCTTCTTCTACTTCTTCTGATTCACCCTCCTGACTTCACCTTCTCCTTCTCCTTCTTCTGCTTCTTCTGCTTCACCCTCCAGACTTCACCTTCTCCTTCTCCTTTTTCTGCTTCTTCTGCTTCACCCTCCAGACTTCACCTTCTCCTTCTCCTTCTTCTGCTTCTTCTGCTTCACCCTCCTGACTTCACCTTCTCCTTCTCCTTCTTCTACTTCTTCTGATTCACTCTCCAGACTTCACCTACTCCTTCTCCTTCTTCTGCTTCTTCTGCTTCACCCTCCAGACTTCACCTTCTCCTTCTCCTTCTTCTGCTTCTTCTGCTTCACCCTCCTGACTTCACCTTCTCCTTCTCCTTCTTCTACTTCTTCTGATTCACCCTCCAGACTTCACCTTCTCCTTCTCCTTCTTCTGCTTCTTCTGCTTCACCCTCCAGACTTCACCTACTCCTTCTCCTTCTTCTGCTTCTTCTGCTGCGCCCGCCAGACTTCACCTTCTCCTTCTCCTTCTTCTGCTTCTTCTGCTTCACCCTCCAGACTTCACCTTCTCCTTCTCCTTCTTCTGTTTCTTCTGATTCACCCTCCAGACTTCACCTTCTCCTTCTCCTTCTTCTGCTTCTTCTGATTCACCCTCCAGATCTCCTCTTCTCCTTCTCCTTCTTCTACTTCTTCTGATTCACCCTCCAGACTTCATCTTCTCCTTCTCCGTCTTCTACTTCTTCTGATTCACCCTCCAGTCTTCACCTTCTCCTTCTCCTTCTTCTGCTTCTTCTGATTCACCCTCCAGACTTCACCTTCTCCTTCTCCTTCTTCTGCTTCTTCTGATTCACCCTCCAGACCTCACCTTCTCCTTCTCCTTCTTCTACTTCTTCTGATTCACCCTCCAGACTTCATCTTCTCCTTCTGCTTCTTCTACTTCTTCCGATTCACCCTCCAGTCTTCACCTTCTCCTTCTCCTTCTTCTGCTTCTTCTGATTCACCCTCCAGACTTCACCTTCTCCTTCTCCTTCTTCTGCTTCTTCTGATTCACCCTCCTGACTTCACCTTCTCCTTCTCCTTCTTCTGCTTCTTCTGATTCACCCTCCAAACTTCACCTTCTCCTTCTCCTTCTTCTACTTCTTCTCATTCACCCTCCAGACTTCACCTTCTCCTTCTACTTCTTCTGCTTCTTCTGATTCACCCTCCAGACTTCACCTTCTCCTTCTCCTTCTTCTGCTTCTTCTGATTCACCCTCCAGACTTCACCTTCTCCTTCTCCATCTTCTGCTTCTTCTGATTCACCCTCCAGACTTCACCTTCTCCTTCTCCTTCTTCTGCTTCTTCTGATTCACCCTCCAGACTTCACCTTCTCCTTCTCCTTCTTCTACTTCTTCTGATTCACCCTCCAGACTTCACCTTCTCCTTCTCCTTCTTCTGCTTCTTCTGATTCACCCTCCAGACTTCACCTTCTCCTTCTCCTTCATCTACTTCTTCTGATTCACCCTCCAGACTACACCTTCTCCTTCTCCTTCTTCTACTTCTTCTGATTCACCCTCCTGACTTCACCTTCTCCTTCTCCTTCTTCTGCTTGTTCTGCTTCACCCTCCAGACTTCACCTTCTCCTTCTCCTTTTTCTGCTTCTTCTGCTTTACCCTCCAGACTTCACCTTCTCCTTCTCCTTCTTCTGCTTCTTCTGCTTCACCCTCCTGACTTCACCTTCTCCTTCTCCTTCTTCGACTTCTTCTGATTCACCCTCCAGACTTCACCTTCTCCTTCTCCTTCTTCTGCTCCTTCTGCTTCACCCTCCAGACTTCACCTTCTCCTTCTCCTTCTTCTGCTTCTTCTGCTTCACCCTCCTGACTTCACCTTCTCCTTCTCCTTCTTCTACTTCTTCTGATTCACCCTCCAGACTTCACCATCTCCTTCTCCTTCTTCTGCTTCTTCTGCTTCACCCTCCAGACTTCACCTACTCCTTCTCCTTCTTCTGCTTCTTCTGCTGCGCCCGCCAGACTTCACCTTCTCCTTCTCCTTCTTCTACTTCTTCTGCTTCACCCCCTGACTTCACCTTCTCCTTCTCCTTCTTCTGCTTCTTCTGATTCAACCTCCTAACTTCACCTTCTCCTTCTCCTTCTTCTGCTTCTTCTGATTCACCCTCCTGACTTCACCTTCTCCTTCTCCTTCTTCTGCTTCTTCTGATTCACCCTCCAGACTTCACCTTCTCCTTCTTCTGCTTCTTCTGATTCACCCTCCAGACTTCACCTTCTCCTTCTCCTTCTTCTGCTTCTTCTGATACACCCTCCAGACCTCACCTTCTCCTTCTCCTTCTTCTACTTCTTCTGATTCACCCTCCTGACTTCACCTTCTCCTTCTCCTTCTTCTACTTCTTCTGATTCTCCCTCCAGACTTCACCTTCTCCTTCTCCTTCTTCTACTTCTTCTGATTCACCCTCCAGACTTCACCATCTCCTTCTCCTTCTTCTACTTCTTCTGATTCACCCTCCAGCCTTCACCTTCTCCTTCTCCTTCTTCTGCTTCTTCTGCTTCACCCTCCAGACTTCACCTTCTCCTTCTCTTTCTTCTGCTTCTTCTGATTCACCCTCCAGACTTCACCTTCTCCTTCTCCTTCTTCTGATTCTTCTGATTCACCCTCCAGACTTCACCTTCTCCTTCTCCTTCTTGTGCTTCTTCTGATTCACCCTCCTGACTTCACCTTCTCCTTCTCCTTCTTCTACTTCTTCTGATTCACCCTCCTGACATCACCTTCTCCTTCTCCTTCTTCTACTTCTTCTGCTTCACCCTCCAGACTTCACCTTCTCCTTCTCCTTCTTCTACTTCTTCTGATTCATCCTCCAGACTTCACCTTCTCCTTCTCCTTCTTCTGCTTCTTCTGATTCACCCTCCAGACTTCACCTTCTCCTTCTCCTTATTCTTCTTCTTCTGATTCACCCTCCAGACTTCACCTTCTCCTTCTCCTTCTTCTGCTTCTTCTGATTCACCCTCCAGACTTCACCTTCTCCTTCTCCTTCTTCTGCTTCTTCTGATTCACCCTCCAGACTTCACCTTCTCCTTCTCCTTCTTCTACTTCTTCTGATTCACCCTCCAGACTTCATCTTCTCCTTCTCCTTCTTCTGCTTCTTCTGATTCACCCTCCAGACTTCACCTTCTCCTTCTCCTTCTTCTGCTTCTTCTGATTCACCCTCCAGACTTCACCTTCTCCTTCTCCTTCTTCTACTTCTTCTGATTCACCCTCCAGACTTCACCTTCTCCTTCTCCTTCTTCTACTTCTTCTGATTCACCCTCCAGACTTAACCTTCTCCTTCTCCTTCTTCTGCTTCTTCTGATTCACCCTCCAGACTTCATCTTCTTCTTCTCCTTTTCTGTTTCTTCTGATTCACCCTCCAGACTTCACCTTCTACTTCTCCTTCTTCTGCTTCTTCTGATTCACCCTTCAGACTTCACCTTCTCCTTCTCCTTCTTCTGCTTCTTCTGATTCACCCTCCAGACCTCACCTTCTCCTTCTCCTTCTTCTAATTCTTCTGATTCACCCTCCAGACTTCATCTTCTCTTTCTCCTTCTTCTGCTTCTTCTGATTCACCCTCCAGACTTCACCTTCTCCTTCTCCTTCTTCTGCTTCTTCTGATTCACCCTCCAGACTTCGCCTTCTCCTTCTCCTTCTTCTACTTCTTCTGATTCACCCTCCAGACTTCATCTTCTCCTTCTCCTTCTTCTACTTCTTCTGATTCACCCTCCAGTCTTCACCTTCTCCTTCTTCTGCTTCTTCTGATTCACCCTCCAGACTTCACCTTCTCCTTCTCCTTCTTCTGCTTCTTCTGAATCACCCTCCTGACTTCACCTTCTCCTTCTCCTTCTTCTGCTTCTTCTGATTCACCCTCCAGACTTCACCTTCTCCTTCTCCTTCTTCTACTTCTTCTGATTCACCATCCAGACTTCAGCTTCTCCTTCTACTTCTTCTGCTTCTTCTGATTCACCCTCCAGACTTCACCTTCTCCTTCTCCTTCTTCTGCTTCTTCTGATTCACCCTCCAGAATTCACCTTCTCCATCTCCTTCTTCTGCTTCTTCTGATTCACCCTCCAGACTTCACCTTCTCCTTCTCCTTCTTCTGCTTCTTCTGATTCACCCTCCAGACTTCACCTTCTCCTTCTCCTTCTTCTACTTCTTCTGATTCACCCTCCAGACTTCACTTTCTCCTTCTCCTTCTTCTACTTCTTCTGACTCACCCTTCAGACTTCACCTTCTCCTTCTCCTTCTTCTGCTTCTTCTGATTCACCCTCCAGACTTCACCTTCTCCTTCTCCTTCTTCTACTTCTTCTGATTCACCCTCCAGACTTCACCTTCTCCTTCTCCTTCTTCTACTTCTTCTGATTCACCCTCCTGACTTCACCTTCTCCTTCTCCTTCTTCTGCTTGTTCTGCTTCACCCTCCAGACTTCACCTTCTCCTTCTCCTTTTTCTGCTTCTTCTGCTTTACCCTCCAGACTTCACCTTCTCCTTCTCCTTCTTCTGCTTCTTCTGCTTCACCCTCCTGACTTCACCTTCTCCTTCTCCTTCTTCGACTTCTTCTGATTCACCCTCCAGACTTCACCTTCTCCTTCTCCTTCTTCTGCTCCTTCTGCTTCACCCTCCAAACTTCACCTTCTCCTTCTCCTTCTTCTGCTTCTTCTGCTTCACCCTCCTGACTTCACCTTCTCCTTCTCCTTCTTCTACTTCTTCTGATTCACCCTCCAGACTTCACCATCTCCTTCTCCTTCTTCTGCTTCTTCTGCTTCACCCTCCAGACTTCACCTACTCCTTCTCCTTCTTCTGCTTCTTCTGCTGCGCCCGCCAGACTTCACCTTCTCCTTCTCCTTCTTCTACTTCTTCTGCTTCACCCCCTGACTTCACCTTCTCCTTCTCCTTCTTCTGCTTCTTCTGATTCAACCTCCTAACTTCACCTTCTCCTTCTCCTTCTTCTGCTTCTTCTGATTCACCCTCCTGACTTCACCTTCTCCTTCTCCTTCTTCTGCTTCTTCTGATTCACCCTCCAGACTTCACCTTCTCCTTCTTCTGCTTCTTCTGATTCACCCTCCAGACTTCACCTTCTCCTTCTCCTTCTTCTGCTTCTTCTGATTCACCCTCCAGACCTCACCTTCTCCTTCTCCTTCTTCTACTTCTTCTGATTCACCCTCCTGACTTCACCTTCTCCTTCTCCTTCTTCTACTTCTTCTGATTCTCCCTCCAGACTTCACCTTCTCCTTCTCCTTCTTCTACTTCTTCTGATTCACCCTCCAGACTTCACCATCTCCTTCTCCTTCTTCTACTTCTTCTGATTCACCCTCCAGCCTTCACCTTCTCCTTCTCCTTCTTCTGCTTCTTCTGCTTCACCCTCCAGACTTCACCTTCTCCTTCTCCTTCTTCTGCTTCTTCTGATTCACCCTCCAGACTTCACCTTCTCCTTCTCCTTCGTCTACTTCTTCTGATTCACCCTCCAGACTACACCTTCTCCTTCTCCTTCTTCTACTTCTTCTGATTCACCCTCCTGACTTCACCTTCTCCTTCTCCTTCTTCTGCTTCTTCTGCTTCACCCTCCAGACTTCACCTTCTCCTTCTCCTTTTTCTGCTTCTTCTGCTTCACCCTCCAGACTTCACCTTCTCCTTCTCCTTCTTCTGCTTCTTCTGCTTCACCCTCCTGACTTCACCTTCTCCTTCTCCTTCTTCTACTTCTTCTGATTCACTCTCCAGACTTCACCTTCTCCTTCTCCTTCTTCTGCTTCTTCTGCTTCACCCTCCAGACTTCACCTTCTCCTTCTCCTTCTTCTGCTTCTTCTGCTTCACCCTCCTGACTTCACCTTCTCCTTCTCCTTCTTCTACTTCTTCTGATTCACCCTCCAGACTTCACCTTCTCCTTCTCCTTCTTCTGCTTCTTCTGCTTCACCCTCCAGACTTCACCTACTCCTTCTCCTTCTTCTGCTTCTTCTGCTGCGCCCGCCAGACTTCACCTTCTCCTTCTCCTTCTTCTGCTTCTTCTGCTTCACCCTCCAGACTTCACCTTCTCCTTCTCCTTCTTCTGTTTCTTCTGATTCACCCTCCAGACTTCACCTTCTCCTTCTCCTTCTTCGGCTTCTTCTGATTCACCCTCCAGATCTCCTCTTCTCCTTCTCCTTCTTCTACTTCTTCTGATTCACCCTCCAGACTTCATCTTCTCCTTCTCCGTCTTCTACTTCTTCTGATTCACCCTCCAGTCTTCACCTTCTCCTTCTCCTTCTTCTGCTTCTTCTGATTCACCCTCCAGACTTCACCTTCTCCTTCTCCTTCTTCTGCTTCTTCTGATTCACCCTCCAGACCTCACCTTCTCCTTCTCCTTCTTCTACTTCTTCTGATTCACCCTCCAGACTTCATCTTCTCCTTCTGCTTCTTCTACTTCTTCCGATTCACCCTCCAGTCTTCACCTTCTCCTTCTCCTTCTTCTGCTTCTTCTGATTCACCCTCCAGACTTCACCTTCTCCTTCTCCTTCTTCTGCTTCTTCTGATTCACCCTCCTGACTTCACCTTCTCCTTCTCCTTCTTCTGCTTCTTCTGATTCACCCTCCAAACTTCACCTTCTCCTTCTCCTTCTTCTACTTCTTCTCATTCACCCTCCAGACTTCACCTTCTCCTTCTACTTCTTCTGCTTCTTCTGATTCACCCTCCAGACTTCACCTTCTCCTTCTCCTTCTTCTGCTTCTTCTGATTCACCCTCCAGACTTCACCTTCTCCTTCTCCATCTTCTGCTTCTTCTGATTCACCCTCCAGACTTCACCTTCTCCTTCTCCTTCTTCTGCTTCTTCTGATTCACCCTCCAGACTTCACCTTCTCCTTCTCCTTCTTCTACTTCTTCTGATTCACCCTCCAGACTTCACCTTCTCCTTCTCCTTCTTCTGCTTCTTCTGATTCACCCTCCAGACTTCACCTTCTCCTTCTCCTTCATCTACTTCTTCTGATTCACCCTCCAGACTACACCTTCTCCTTCTCCTTCTTCTACTTCTTCTGATTCACCCTCCTGACTTCACCTTCTCCTTCTCCTTCTTCTGCTTGTTCTGCTTCACCCTCCAGACTTCACCTTCTCCTTCTCCTTTTTCTGCTTCTTCTGCTTTACCCTCCAGACTACACCTTCTCCTTCTCCTTCTTCTGCTTCTTCTGCTTCACCCTCCTGACTTCACCTTCTCCTTCTCCTTCTTCGACTTCTTCTGATTCACCCTCCAGACTTCACCTTCTCCTTCTCCTTCTTCTGCTCCTTCTGCTTCACCCTCCAGACTTCACCTTCTCCTTCTCCTTCTTCTGCTTCTTCTGCTTCACCCTCCTGACTTCACCTTCTCCTTCTCCTTCTTCTACTTCTTCTGATTCACCCTCCAGACTTCACCATCTCCTTCTCCTTCTTCTGCTTCTTCTGCTTCACCCTCCAGACTTCACCTACTCCTTCTCCTTCTTCTGCTTCTTCTGCTGCGCCCGCCAGACTTCACCTTCTCCTTCTCCTTCTTCTACTTCTTCTGCTTCACCCCCTGACTTCACCTTCTCCTTCTCCTTCTTCTGCTTCTTCTGATTCAACCTCCTAACTTCACCTTCTCCTTCTCCTTCTTCTGCTTCTTCTGATTCACCCTCCTGACTTCACCTTCTCCTTCTCCTTCTTCTGCTTCTTCTGATTCACCCTCCAGACTTCACCTTCTCCTTCTTCTGCTTCTTCTGATTCACCCTCCAGACTTCACCTTCTCCTTCTCCTTCTTCTGCTTCTTCTGATACACCCTCCAGACCTCACCTTCTCCTTCTCCTTCTTCTACTTCTTCTGATTCACCCTCCTGACTTCACCTTCTCCTTCTCCTTCTTCTACTTCTTCTGATTCTCCCTCCAGACTTCACCTTCTCCTTCTCCTTCTTCTACTTCTTCTGATTCACCCTCCAGACTTCACCATCTCCTTCTCCTTCTTCTACTTCTTCTGATTCACCCTCCAGCCTTCACCTTCTCCTTCTCCTTCTTCTGCTTCTTCTGCTTCACCCTCCAGACTTCACCTTCTCCTTCTCTTTCTTCTGCTTCTTCTGATTCACCCTCCAGACTTCACCTTCTCCTTCTCCTTCTTCTGATTCTTCTGATTCACCCTCCAGACTTCACCTTCTCCTTCTCCTTCTTGTGCTTCTTCTGATTCACCCTCCTGACTTCACCTTCTCCTTCTCCTTCTTCTACTTCTTCTGATTCACCCTCCTGACATCACCTTCTCCTTCTCCTTCTTCTACTTCTTCTGCTTCACCCTCCAGACTTCACCTTCTCCTTCTCCTTCTTCTACTTCTTCTGATTCATCCTCCAGACTTCACCTTCTCCTTCTCCTTCTTCTGCTGCTTCTGATTCACCCTCCAGACTTCACCTTCTCCTTCTCCTTATTCTGCTTCTTCTGATTCACCCTCCAGACTTCACCTTCTCCTTCTCCTTCTTCTGCTTCTTCTGATTCACCCTCCAGACTTCACCTTCTCCTTCTCCTTCTTCTGCTTCTTCTGATTCACCCTCCAGACTTCACCTTCTCCTTCTCCTTCTTCTACTTCTTCTGATTCACCCTCCAGACTTCATCTTCTCCTTCTTCTTCTGCTTCTTCTGATTCACCCTCCAGACTTCACCTTCTCCTTCTCCTTCTTCTGCTTCTTCTGATTCACCCTCCAGACTTCACCTTCTCCTTCTCCTTCTTCTACTTCTTCTGATTCACCCTCCAGACTTCACCTTCTCCTTCTCCTTCTTCTACTTCTTCTGATTCACCCTCCAGACTTAACCTTCTCCTTCTCCTTCTTCTGCTTCTTCTGATTCACCCTCCAGACTTCATATTCTTCTTCTCCTTTTCTGTTTCTTCTGTTTCACCCTCCAGACTTCACCTTCTACTTCTCCTTCTTCTGCTTCTTCTGATTCACCCTTCAGACTTCACCTTCTCCTTCTCCTTCTTCTGCTTCTTCTGATTCACCCTCCAGACCTCACCTTCTCCTTCTCCTTCTTCTAATTCTTCTGATTCACCCTCCAGACTTCATCTTCTCTTTCTCCTTCTTCTGCTTCTTCTGATTCACCCTCCAGACTTCACCTTCTCCTTCTCCTTCTTCTGCTTCTTCTGATTCACCCTCCAGACTTCGCCTTCTCCTTCTCCTTCTTCTACTTCTTCTGATTCACCCTCCAGACTTCATCTTCTCCTTCTCCTTCTTCTACTTCTTCTGATTCACCCTCCAGTCTTCACCTTCTCCTTCTTCTGCTTCTTCTGATTCACCCTCCAGACTTCACCTTCTCCTTCTCCTTCTTCTGCTTCTTCTGAATCACCCTCCTGACTTCACCTTCTCCTTCTCCTTCTTCTGCTTCTTCTGATTCACCCTCCAGACTTCACCTTCTCCTTCTCCTTCTTCTACTTCTTCTGATTCACCCTCCAGACTTCAGCTTCTCCTTCTACTTCTTCTGCTTCTTCTGATTCACCCTCCAGACTTCACCTTCTCCTTCTCCTTCTTCTGCTTCTTCTGATTCACCCTCCAGAATTCACCTTCTCCATCTCCTTCTTCTGCTTCTTCTGATTCACCCTCCAGACTTCACCTTCTCCTTCTCCTTCTTCTGCTTCTTCTGATTCACCCTCCAGACTTCACCTTCTCCTTCTCCTTCTTCTACTTCTTCTGATTCACCCTCCAGACTTCACTTTCTCCTTCTCCTTCTTCTACTTCTTCTGACTCACCCTTCAGACTTCACCTTCTCCTTCTCCTTCTTCTGCTTCTTCTGATTCACCCTACATACTTCACCTTCTCCTTCTCCTTCTTCTACTTCTTCTGATTCACCCTCCAGACTTCACCTTCTCCTTCTCCTTCTTCTACTTCTTCTGATTCACCCTCCTGACTTCACCTTCTCCTTCTCCTTCTTCTGCTTGTTCTGCTTCACCCTCCAGACTTCACCTTCTCCTTCTCCTTTTTCTGCGTCTTCTGCTTTACCCTCCAGACTTCACCTTCTCCTTCTCCTTCTTCTGCTTCTTCTGCTTCACCCTCCTGACTTCACCTTCTCCTTCTCCTTCTTCGACTTCTTCTGATTCACCCTCCAGACTTCACCTTCTCCTTCTCCTTCTTCTGCTCCTTCTGCTTCACCCTCCAAACTTCACCTTCTCCTTCTCCTTCTTCTGCTTCTTCTGCTTCACCCTCCTGACTTCACCTTCTCCTTCTCCTTCTTCTACTTCTTCTGATTCACCCTCCAGACTTCACCATCTCCTTCTCCTTCTTCTGCTTCTTCTGCTTCACCCTCCAGACTTCACCTACTCCTTCTCCTTCTTCTGCTTCTTCTGCTGCGCCCGCCAGACTTCACCTTCTCCTTCTCCTTCTTCTACTTCTTCTGCTTCACCCTCCAGACCTCACCTTCTCCTTCTCCTTCTAATTCTTCTGATTCACCCTCCAGACTTCATCTTCTCTTTCTCCTTCTTCTGCTTCTTCTGATTCACCCTCCAGACTTCACCTTCTCCTTCTCCTTCTTCTGCTTCTTCTGATTCACCCTCCAGACTTCGCCTTCTCCTTCTCCTTCTTCTACTTCTTCTGATTCACCCTCCAGACTTCATCTTCTCCTTCTCCTTCTTCTACTTCTTCTGATTCACCCTCCAGTCTTCACCTTCTCCTTCTTCTGCTTCTTCTGATTCACCCTCCAGACTTCACCTTCTCCTTCTCCTTCTTCTGCTTCTTCTGAATCACCCTCCTGACTTCACCTTCTCCTTCTCCTTCTTCTGCTTCTTCTGATTCACCCTCCAGACTTCACCTTCTCCTTCTCCTTCTTCTACTTCTTCTGATTCACCCTCCAGACTTCAGCTTCTCCTTCTACTTCTTCTGCTTCTTCTGATTCACCCTCCAGACTTCACCTTCTCCTTCTCCTTCTTCTGCTTCTTCTGATTCACCCTCCAGAATTCACCTTCTCCATCTCCTTCTTCTGCTTCTTCTGATTCACCCTCCAGACTTCACCTTCTCCTTCTCCTTCTTCTGCTTCTTCTGATTCACCCTCCAGACTTCACCTTCTCCTTCTCCTTCTTCTACTTCTTCTGATTCACCCTCCAGACTTCACTTTCTCCTTCTCCTTCTTCTACTTCTTCTGACTCACCCTTCAGACTTCACCTTCTCCTTCTCCTTCTTCTGCTTCTTCTGATTCACCCTACATACTTCACCTTCTCCTTCTCCTTCTTCTACTTCTTCTGATTCACCCTCCAGACTTCACCTTCTCCTTCTCCTTCTTCTACTTCTTCTGATTCACCCTCCTGACTTCACCTTCTCCTTCTCCTTCTTCTGCTTGTTCTGCTTCACCCTCCAGACTTCACCTTCTCCTTCTCCTTTTTCTGCGTCTTCTGCTTTACCCTCCAGACTTCACCTTCTCCTTCTCCTTCTTCTGCTTCTTCTGCTTCACCCTCCTGACTTCACCTTCTCCTTCTCCTTCTTCGACTTCTTCTGATTCACCCTCCAGACTTCACCTTCTCCTTCTCCTTCTTCTGCTCCTTCTGCTTCACCCTCCAAACTTCACCTTCTCCTTCTCCTTCTTCTGCTTCTTCTGCTTCACCCTCCTGACTTCACCTTCTCCTTCTCCTTCTTCTACTTCTTCTGATTCACCCTCCAGACTTCACCATCTCCTTCTCCTTCTTCTGCTTCTTCTGCTTCACCCTCCAGACTTCACCTACTCCTTCTCCTTCTTCTGCTTCTTCTGCTGCGCCCGCCAGACTTCACCTTCTCCTTCTCCTTCTTCTACTTCTTCTGCTTCACCCCCTGACTTCACCTTCTCCTTCTCCTTCTTCTGCTTCTTCTGATTCAACCTCCTAACTTCACCTTCTCCTTCTCCTTCTTCTGCTTCTTCTGATTCACCCTCCTGACTTCACCTTCTCCTTCTCCTTCTTCTGCTTTTTCTGATTCACCCTCCAGACTTCACCTTCTCCTTCTTCTGCTTCTTCTGATTCACCCTCCAGACTTCACCTTCTCCTTCTCCTTCTTCTGCTTCTTCTGATTCACCCTCCAGACCTCACCTTCTCCTTCTCCTTCTTCTACTTCTTCTGATTCACCCTCCTGACTTCACCTTCTCCTTCTCCTTCTTCTACTTCTTCTGATTCTCCCTCCAGACTTCACCTTCTCCTTCTCCTTCTTCTACTTCTTCTGATTCACCCTCCAGACTTCACCATCTCCTTCTCCTTCTTCTACTTCTTCTGATTCACCCTCCAGCCTTCACCTTCTCCTTCTCCTTCTTCTGCTTCTTCTGCTTCACCCTCCAGACTTCACCTTCTCCTTCTCTTTCTTCTGCTTCTTCTGATTCACCCTCCAGACTTCACCTTCTCCTTCTCCTTCTTCTGATTCTTCTGATTCACCCTCCAGACTTCACCTTCTCCTTCTCCTTCTTGTGCTTCTTCTGATTCACCCTCCTGACTTCACCTTCTCCTTCTCCTTCTTCTACTTCTTCTGATTCACCCTCCTGACATCACCTTCTCCTTCTCCTTCTTCTACTTCTTCTGCTTCACCCTCCAGACTTCACCTTCTCCTTCTCCTTCTTCTACTTCTTCTGATTCATCCTCCAGACTTCACCTTCTCCTTCTCCTTCTTCTGCTTCTTCTGATTCACCCTCCAGACTTCACCTTCTCCTTCTCCTTATTCTGCTTCTTCTGATTCACCCTCCAGACTTCACCTGCTCCTTCTCCTTCTTCTGCTTCTTCTGATTCACCCTCCAGACTTCACCTTCTCCTTCTCCTTCTTCTGCTTCTTCTGATTCACCCTCCAGACTTCACCTTCTCCTTCTCCTTCTTCTACTTCTTCTGATTCACCCTCCAGACTTCATCTTCTCCTTCTCCTTCTTCTGCTTCTTCTGATTCACCCTCCAGACTTCACCTTCTCCTTCTCCTTCTTCTGCTTCTTCTGATTCACCCTCCAGACTTCACCTTCTCCTTCTCCTTCTTCTACTTCTTCTGATTCACCCTCCAGACTTCACCTTCTCCTTCTCCTTCTTCTACTTCTTCTGATTCACCCTCCAGACTTAACCTTCTCCTTCTCCTTCTTCTGCTTCTTCTGATTCACCCTCCAGACTTCATCTTCTTCTTCTCCTTTTCTGTTTCTTCTGATTCACCCTCCAGACTTCACCTTCTACTTCTCCTTCTTCTGCTTCTTCTGATTCACCCTTCAGACTTCACCTTCTCCTTCTCCTTCTTCTGTTTCTTCTGATTCACCCTCCAGACCTCACCTTCTCCTTCTCCTTCTTCTAATTCTTCTGATTCACCCTCCAGACTTCATCTTCTCTTTCTCCTTCTTCTGCTTCTTCTGATTCACCCTCCAGACTTCACCTTCTCCTTCTCCTTCTTCTGCTTCTTCTGATTCACCCTCCAGACTTCGCCTTCTCCTTCTCCTTCTTCTACTTCTTCTGATTCACCCTCCAGACTTCATCTTCTCCTTCTCCTTCTTCTACTTCTTCTGATTCACCCTCCAGTCTTCACCTTCTCCTTCTCCTTCTTCTGCTTCTTCTGATTCACCCTCCAGACTTCACCTTCTCCTTCTCCTTCTTCTGCTTCTTCTGAATCACCCTCCTGACTTCACCTTCTCCTTCTCCTTCTTCTGCTTCTTCTGATTCACCCTCCAGACTTCACCTTCTCCTTCTCCTTCTTCTACTTCTTCTGATTCACCCTCCAGACTTCAGCTTCTCCTTCTACTTCTTCTGCTTCTTCTGATTCACCCTCCAGACTTCACCTTCTCCTTCTCCTTCTTCTGCTTCTTCTGATTCACCCTCCAGAATTCACCTTCTCCATCTCCTTCTTCTGCTTCTTCTGATTCACCCTCCAGACTTCACCTTCTCCTTCTCCTTCTTCTGCTTCTTCTGATTCACCCTCCAGACTTCACCTTCTCCTTCTCCTTCTTCTACTTCTTCTGATTCACCCTCCAGACTTCACTTTCTCCTTCTCCTTCTTCTACTTCTTCTGACTCACCCTTCAGACTTCACCTTCTCCTTCTCCTTCTTCTGCTTCTTCTGATTCACCCTCCAGACTTCACCTTCTCCTTCTCCTTCTTCTACTTCTTCTGATTCACCCTCCAGACTTCACCTTCTCCTTCTCCTTTTTCTGCTTCTTCTGATTCACCTTCTAGACTTCACCTTCTCCTTCTCTTATCTTCTACTTCTTCTGATTCACCCTCCAGACTTCACCTTCTCCTTCTCCTTCTTCTGCTTCTTCTGCTACACCCTGCAGACTTCACCTTCTCCTTCTCCTTCTTCTGCTTCTTCTGCTTCGCCCTCCAGACATCACCTTATCCTTCTCCTTCTTCTGCTTCTTCTGCTTCACCCTCCGGACTTCCCCTTCTCCTTCTCCTTTTTTGCTTCTTCTGCTTCACCCTCCTGACTTCACCTTCTCCTTCTCCTTCTTCTACTTCTTCTGATTCACCCTCCAGACTTCACCTTCTCCTTCTCCTTCTTCTGCTTCACCCTCCAGACTTCACCTTCTCCTTCTCCTTCTTCTGCTTCTTCTGCTGCTCCCGCCAGACTTCACCTTCTCCTTCTCCTTCTTCTGCTTCTTCTGCTTCACCCTCCTGACTTCACCTTCTCCTTCTCCTTCTTCTACTTCTTCTGCTTCACCCCCCTGACTTCACCTTCTCCTTCTCCTTCTTCTGCTTCTTCTGATTCACCCTCCTAACTTCACCTTCTCCTTCTCCTTCTTCTGATTCACCCTCCTGACTTCACCTTCTCCTTCTCCTTCTTCTGCTTCTTCTGATTCACCCTCCAGACTTCACCTTCTCCTTCTCCTTCTTCTGCTTCTTCTGATTCACCCTCCAGACTTCACCTTCTCCTTCTCCTTCTTCTGCTTCTTCTGATTCACCCTCCAGACCTCATCTTCTCCTTCTCCTTCTTCTACTTCTTCTGATTCACCCTCCAGACTTCATCTTCTCCTTCTCCATCTTCTACTTCTTCTGATTCACCCTCCAGTCTTCACCTTCTCCTTCTCCTTCTTCTGCTTCTTCTGATTCACCCTCCAGACTTCACCTTCTCCTTCTCCTTCTTCTGCTTCTTCTGATTCACCCTCCAGACTTCACCTTCTCCTTCTCCTTCTTCGACTTCTTCTGATTCACCCTCCAGACTTCATCTTCTCCTTCTACTTCTTGTGCTTCTTCTGATTCACCCTCCAGACTTCACCTTCTCCTTCTTCTGCTTCTTCTGATTCACCCTCCAGACTTCACCTTCTCCTTCTCCTTCTTCTGCTTCTTCTGATTCACCCTCCAGACTTCACTTTCTCCTTCTCCTTTTCTGCTTCTTCTGATTCGCCCTCCAGACTTCACCTTCTCCTTCTCCTTCTTCTCCTTCTTCAGATTCACCCTCCAGATTTCACCTTCTCCTTCTCCTTCTTCTGCTTCTTCTGATTCACCCTCCAGACTTCACCTTCTCCTTCTCCTTCGTCTACTTCTTCTGATTCACCCTCCAGACTACACCTTCTCCTTCTCCTTCTTCTACTTCTTCTGATTCACCCTCCAGACTTCACCTTCTCCTTCTCCTTCTTCTGCTTCTTCTGATTCACCCTCCAGACTTCACCTTCTCCTTCTCCTTCTTCTACTTCTTCTGATTCACCCTCCAGACTTCACCTTTTCCTTCTCCTTCTTCTACTTCTTCTGATTCACCCTCCAGACTTCACCTTCTCCTTCTCCTTCTTCTACTTCTTCTGCTTCTCCCTCCAGATTTCACCTTCTCCTTCTCCTTCTTCTGCTTCTTCTGATTCACCCTCCAGACTTCACCTTCTCCTTCTCCTTCTTCTACTTCTTCTGATTCACCCTCCAGACTTCACCTTCTCCTTCTCCTTCTTCTACTTCTTCTGCTTCACCCTCCAGACTTCACCTTCTCCTTCTCCTTCTTCTGCTTCTTCTGCTTCACCCTCCAGACTTCACCTTCTCCTTCTCTTTCTTCTGCTTCTTCTGATTCACCCTCCAGACTTCACCTTCTCCTTCTCCTTCTTCTGATTCTTCTGATTCACCCTCCAGACTTCACCTTCTCCTTCTCCTTCTTGTGCTTCTTCTGATTCACCCTCCTGACTTCACCTTCTCCTTCTCCTTCTTCTACTTCTTCTGATTCACCCTCCTGACATCACCTTCTCCTTCTCCTTCTTCTACTTCTTCGGCTTCACCCTCCAGACTTCACCTTCTCCTTCTCCTTCTTCTGCTTCTTCTGCTTCACCCTCCAGACTTCACCTTCTCCTTCTCCTTCTTCTGCTTCTTCTGCTGCGCCCTCCAGACTTCACATTCTCCTTCTCCTTCTTCTGCTTCTTCTGATTCACCCTCCTGACTTCACCCTCTCCTTCTCCTTCTTATACTTCTTCTGATTCACCCTCCAGACTTCACCTTCTCCTTCTCCTGCTTCTGCTTCTTCTGATTCACCCTCCTGACTTCACCTTCTCCTTCTCCTTATTCTGCTTCTTCTGATTCACCCTCCAGACTTCACCTTCTCCTTCTCCTTCTTCTGCTTCTTCTGATTCACCCTCCAGACTTCACCTTCTCCTTCTCCTTCTTCTGCTTCATCTGATTCACCCTCCAGACTTCACCTTCTCCTTCTCCTTCTTCTACTTCTTCTGATTCACCCTCCAGACTTCATCTTCTCCTTCTCCTTCTTCTGCTTCTTCTGATTCACTTCCAGACTTCACCTTCTCCTTCTCCTTCTTCTGCTTCTGCTGATTCACCCTCCAGACTTCACCTTCTCCTTCTCCTTCTTCTACTTCTTCTGATTCACCCTCCAGACTTCACCTTCTCCTTCTCCTTCTTCTACTTCTTCTGATTCACCCTCCAGACTTAACCTTCTCCTTCTCCTTCTTCTGCTTCTTCTGATTCACCCTCCAGACTTCATCTTCTTCTTCTCCTTTTCTGTTTCTTCTGATTCACCCTCCAGACTTCACCTTCTACTTCTCCTTCTTCTGCTTCTTCTGATTCACCCTTCAGACTTCACCTTCTCCTTCTCCTTCTTCTGCTTCTTCTGATTCACCCTCCAGACCTCACCTTCTCCTTCTCCTTCTTCTAATTCTTCTGATTCACCCTCCAGACTTCATCTTCTCTTTCTCCTTTTTCTGCTTCTTCTGATTCACCCTCCAGACTTCACCTTCTCCTTCTCCTTCTTCTGCTTCTTCTGATTCACCCTCCAGACTTCGCCTTCTCCTTCTCCTTCTTCTACTTCTTCTGATTCACCCTCCAGACTTCATCTTCTCCTTCTCCTTCTTCTACTTCTTCTGATTCACCCTCCAGTCTTCACCTTCTCCTTCTCCTTCTTCTGTTTCTTCTGATTCACCCTCCAGACCTCACCTTCTCCTTCTCCTTCTTCTAATTCTTCTGATTCACCCTCCAGACTTCATCTTCTCTTTCTCCTTCTTCTGCTTCTTCTGATTCACCCTCCAGACTTCACCTTCTCCTTCTCCTTCTTCTGCTTCTTCTGATTCACCCTCCAGACTTCGCCTTCTCCTTCTCCTTCTTCTACTTCTTCTGATTCACCCTCCAGACTTCATCTTCTCCTTCTCCTTCTTCTACTTCTTCTGATTCACCCTCCAGTCTTCACCTTCTCCTTCTCCTTCTTCTGCTTCTTCTGATTCACCCTCCAGACTTCACCTTCTCCTTCTCCTTCTTCTGCTTCTTCTGAATCACCCTCCTGACTTCACCTTCTCCTTCTCCTTCTTCTGCTTCTTCTGATTCACCCTCCAGACTTCACCTTCTCCTTCTCCTTCTTCTACTTCTTCTGATTCACCCTCCAGACTTCAGCTTCTCCTTCTACTTCTTCTGCTTCTTCTGATTCACCCTCCAGACTTCACCTTCTCCTTCTCCTTCTTCTGCTTCTTCTGATTCACCCTCCAGAATTCACCTTCTCCATCTCCTTCTTCTGCTTCTTCTGATTCACCCTCCAGACTTCACCTTCTCCTTCTCCTTCTTCTGCTTCTTCTGATTCACCCTCCAGACTTCACCTTCTCCTTCTCCTTCTTCTACTTCTTCTGATTCACCCTCCAGACTTCACTTTCTCCTTCTCCTTCTTCTACTTCTTCTGACTCACCCTTCAGACTTCACCTTCTCCTTCTCCTTCTTCTGCTTCTTCTGATTCACCCTCCAGACTTCACCTTCTCCTTCTCCTTTTTCTGCTTCTTCTGATTCACCTTCTAGACTTCACCTTCTCCTTCTCTTATCTTCTACTTCTTCTGATTCACCCTCCAGACTTCACCTTCTCCTTCTCCTTCTTCTGCTTCTTCTGCTACACCCTGCAGACTTCACCTTCTCCTTCTCCTTCTTCTGCTTCTTCTGCTTCGCCCTCCAGACATCACCTTATCCTTCTCCTTCTTCTGCTTCTTCTGCTTCACCCTCCGGACTTCCCCTTCTCCTTCTCCTTTTTTGCTTCTTCTGCTTCACCCTCCTGACTTCACCTTCTCCTTCTCCTTCTTCTACTTCTTCTGATCCACCCTCCAGACTTCACCTTCTCCTTCTCCTTCTTCTGCTTCACCCTCCAGACTTCACCTTCTCCTTCTCCTTCTTCTGCTTCTTCTGCTGCTCCCGCCAGACTTCACCTTCTCCTTCTCCTTCTTCTGCTTCTTCTGCTTCACCCTCCTGACTTCACCTTCTCCTTCTCCTTCTTCTACTTCTTCTGCTTCACCCCCCTGACTTCACCTTCTCCTTCTCCTTCTTCTGCTTCTTCTGATTCACCCTCCTAACTTCACCTTCTCCTTCTCCTTCTTCTGCTTCTTCTGATTCACCCTCCTGACTTCACCTTCTCCTTCTCCTTCTTCTGCTTCTTCTGATTCACCCTCCAGACTTCACCTTCTCCTTCTCCTTCTTCTGCTTCTTCTGATTCACCCTCCAGACTTCACCTTCTCCTTCTCCTTCTTCTGCTTCTTCTGATTCACCCTCCAGACCTCATCTTCTCCTTCTCCTTCTTCTACTTCTTCTGATTCACCCTCCAGACTTCATCTTCTCCTTCTCCATCTTCTACTTCTTCTGATTCACCCTCCAGTCTTCACCTTCTCCTTCTCCTTCTTCTGCTTCTTCTGATTCACCCTCCAGACTTCACCTTCTCCTTCTCCTTCTTCTGCTTCTTCTGATTCACCCTCCAGACTTCACCTTCTCCTTCTCCTTCTTCGACTTCTTCTGATTCACCCTCCAGACTTCATCTTCTCCTTCTACTTCTTGTGCTTCTTCTGATTCACCCTCCAGACTTCACCTTCTCCTTCTTCTGCTTCTTCTGATTCACCCTCCAGACTTCACCTTCTCCTTCTCCTTCTTCTGCTTCTTCTGATTCACCCTCCAGACTTCACTTTCTCCTTCTCCTTTTCTGCTTCTTCTGATTCGCCCTCCAGACTTCACCTTCTCCTTCTCCTTCTTCTCCTTCTTCAGATTCACCCTCCAGATTTCACCTTCTCCTTCTCCTTCTTCTGCTTCTTCTGATTCACCCTCCAGACTTCACCTTCTCCTTCTCCTTCGTCTACTTCTTCTGATTCACCCTCCAGACTACACCTTCTCCTTCTCCTTCTTCTACTTCTTCTGATTCACCCTCCAGACTTCACCTTCTCCTTCTCCTTCTTCTGCTTCTTCTGATTCACCCTCCAGACTTCACCTTCTCCTTCTCCTTCTTCTACTTCTTCTGATTCACCCTCCAGACTTCACCTTTTCCTTCTCCTTCTTCTACTTCTTCTGATTCACCCTCCAGACTTCACCTTCTCCTTCTCCTTCTTCTACTTCTTCTGCTTCTCCCTCCAGATTTCACCTTCTCCTTCTCCTTCTTCTGCTTCTTCTGATTCACCCTCCAGACTTCACCTTCTCCTTCTCCTTCTTCTACTTCTTCTGATTCACCCTCCAGACTTCACCTTCTCCTTCTCCTTCTTCTACTTCTTCTGCTTCACCCTCCAGACTTCACCTTCTCCTTCTCCTTCTTCTGCTTCTTCTGCTTCACCCTCCAGACTTCACCTTCTCCTTCTCCTTCTTCTGCTTCTTCTGCTTCACCCTCCTGACTTCACCTTCTCCTTCTCCTTCTTCTACTTCTTCTGATTCACCCTCCAGACTTCACCTTCTCCTTCTCCTTCTTCTACTTCTTCTGATTCACCCTCCAGCCTTCACCTTCTCCTTCTCCTTCTTCTGCTTCTTCTGCTTCACCCTCCAGACTTCACCTTCTCCTTCTCTTTCTTCTGCTTCTTCTGATTCACCCTCCAGACTTCACCTTCTCCTTCTCCTTCTTCTGATTCTTCTGATTCACCCTCCAGACTTCACCTTCTCCTTCTCCTTCTTGTGCTTCTTCTGATTCACCCTCCTGACTTCACCTTCTCCTTCTCCTTCTTCTACTTCTTCTGATTCACCCTCCTGACATCACCTTCTCCTTCTCCTTCTTCTACTTCTTCGGCTTCACCCTCCAGACTTCACCTTCTCCTTCTCCTTCTTCTGCTTCTTCTGCTTCACCCTCCAGACTTCACCTTCTCCTTCTCCTTCTTCTGCTTCTTCTGCTGCGCCCTCCAGACTTCACATTCTCCTTCTCCTTCTTCTGCTTCTTCTGATTCACCCTCCTGACTTCACCCTCTCCTTCTCCTTCTTATACTTCTTCTGATTCACCCTCCAGACTTCACCTTCTCCTTCTCCTGCTTCTGCTTCTTCTGATTCACCCTCCTGACTTCACCTTCTCCTTCTCCTTATTCTGCTTCTTCTGATTCACCCTCCAGACTTCACCTTCTCCTTCTCCTTCTTCTGCTTCTTCTGATTCACCCTCCAGACTTCACCTTCTCCTTCTCCTTCTTCTGCTTCTTCTGATTCACCCTCCAGACTTCACCTTCTCCTTCTCCTTCTTCTACTTCTTCTGATTCACCCTCCAGACTTCATCTTCTCCTTCTCCTTCTTCTGCTTCTTCTGATTCACCCTCCAGACTTCACCTTCTCCTTCTCCTTCTTCTGCTTCTGCTGATTCACCCTCCAGACTTCACCTTCTCCTTCTCCTTCTTCTACTTCTTCTGATTCACCCTCCAGACTTCACCTTCTCCTTCTCCTTCTTCTACTTCTTCTGATTCACCCTCCAGACTTAACCTTCTCCTTCTCCTTCTTCTGCTTCTTCTGATTCACCCTCCAGACTTCATCTTCTTCTTCTCCTTTTCTGTTTCTTCTGATTCACCCTCCAGACTTCACCTTCTACTTCTCCTTCTTCTGCTTCTTCTGATTCACCCTTCAGACTTCACCTTCTCCTTCTCCTTCTTCTGCTTCTTCTGATTCACCCTCCAGACCTCACCTTCTCCTTCTCCTTCTTCTAATTCTTCTGATTCACCCTCCAGACTTCATCTTCTCTTTCTCCTTTTTCTGCTTCTTCTGATTCACCCTCCAGACTTCACCTTCTCCTTCTCCTTCTTCTGCTTCTTCTGATTCACCCTCCAGACTTCGCCTTCTCCTTCTCCTTCTTCTACTTCTTCTGATTCACCCTCCAGACTTCATCTTCTCCTTCTCCTTCTTCTACTTCTTCTGATTCACCCTCCAGTCTTCACCTTCTCCTTCTCCTTCTTCTGCTTCTTCTGATTCACCCTCCAGACTTCACCTTCTCCTTCTCCTTCTTCTGCTTCTTCTGAATCACCCTCCTGACTTCACCTTCTCCTTCTCCTTCTTCTGCTTCTTCTGATTCACCCTCCAGACTTCACCTTCTCCTTCTCCTTCTTCTACTTCTTCTGATTCACCCTCCAGACTTCAGCTTCTCCTTCTACTTCTTCTGCTTCTTCTGATTCACCCTCCAGACTTCACCTTCTCCTTCTCCTTCTTCTGCTTCTTCTGATTCACCCTCCAGAATTCACCTTCTCCATCTCCTTCTTCTGCTTCTTCTGATTCACCCTCCAGACTTCACCTTCTCCTTCTCCTTCTTCTGCTTCTTCTGATTCACCCTCCAGACTTCACCTTCTCCTTCTCCTTCTTCTACTTCTTCTGATTCACCCTCCAGACTTCACTTTCTCCTTCTCCTTCTTCTACTTCTTCTGACTCACCCTTCAGACTTCACCTTCTCCTTCTCCTTCTTCTGCTTCTTCTGATTCACCCTCCAGACTTCACCTTCTCCTTCTCCTTCTTCTACTTCTTCTGATTCACCCTCCAGACTTCATCTTCTCCTTCTCCTTTTTCTGCTTCTTCTGATTCACCTTCTAGACTTCACCTTCTCCTTCTCTTATCTTCTACTTCTTCTGATTCACCCTCCAGACTTCACCTTCTCCTTCTCCTTCTTCTGCTTCTTCTGCTACACCCTGCAGACTTCAACTTCTCCTTCTCCTTCTTCTGCTTCTTCTGCTTCGCCCTCCAGACATCACCTTATCCTTCTCCTTCTTCTGCTTCTTCTGCTTCACCCTCCGGACTTCCCCTTCTCCTTCTCCTTTTTTGCTTCTTCTGCTTCACCCTCCTGACTTCACCTTCTCCTTCTCCTTCTTCTACTTCTTCTGATTCACCCTCCAGACTTCACCTTCTCCTTCTCCTTCTTCTGCTTCACCCTCCAGACTTCACCTTCTCCTTCTCCTTCTTCTGCTTCTTCTGCTGCTCCCGCCAGACTTCACCTTCTCCTTCTCCTTCTTCTGCTTCTTCTGCTTCACCCTCCTGACTTCACCTTCTCCTTCTCCTTCTTCTACTTCTTCTGCTTCACCCCCCTGACTTCACCTTCTCCTTCTCCTTCTTCTGCTTCTTCTGATTCACCCTCCTAACTTCACCTTCTCCTTCTCCTTCTTCTGCTTCTTCTGATTCACCCTCCTGACTTCACCTTCTCCTTCTCCTTCTTCTGCTTCTTCTGATTCACCCTCCAGACTTCACCTTCTCCTTCTCCTTCTTCTGCTTCTTCTGATTCACCCTCCAGACTTCACCTTCTCCTTCTCCTTCTTCTGCTTCTTCTGATTCACCCTCCAGACCTCATCTTCTCCTTCTCCTTCTTCTACTTCTTCTGATTCACCCTCCAGACTTCATCTTCTCCTTCTCCATCTTCTACTTCTTCTGATTCACCCTCCAGTCTTCACCTTCTCCTTCTCCTTCTTCTGCTTCTTCTGATTCACCCTCCAGACTTCACCTTCTCCTTCTCCTTCTTCTGCTTCTTCTGATTCACCCTCCAGACTTCACCTTCTCCTTCTCCTTCTTCGACTTCTTCTGATTCACCCTCCAGACTTCATCTTCTCCTTCTACTTCTTGTGCTTCTTCTGATTCACCCTCCAGACTTCACCTTCTCCTTCTTCTGCTTCTTCTGATTCACCCTCCAGACTTCACCTTCTCCTTCTCCTTCTTCTGCTTCTTCTGATTCACCCTCCAGACTTCACTTTCTCCTTCTCCTTTTCTGCTTCTTCTGATTCGCCCTCCAGACTTCACCTTCTCCTTCTCCTTATTCTCCTTCTTCAGATTCACCCTCCAGATTTCACCTTCTCCTTCTCCTTCTTCTGCTTCTTCTGATTCACCCTCCAGACTTCACCTTCTCCTTCTCCTTCGTCTACTTCTTCTGATTCACCCTCCAGACTACACCTTCTCCTTCTCCTTCTTCTACTTCTTCTGATTCACCCTCCAGACTTCACCTTCTCCTTCTCCTTCTTCTGCTTCTTCTGATTCACCCTCCAGACTTCACCTTCTCCTTCTCCTTCTTCTACTTCTTCTGATTCACCCTCCAGACTTCACCTTTTCCTTCTCCTTCTTCTACTTCTTCTGATTCACCCTCCAGACTTCACCTTCTCCTTCTCCTTCTTCTACTTCTTCTGCTTCTCCCTCCAGATTTCACCTTCTCCTTCTCCTTCTTCTGCTTCTTCTGATTCACCCTCCAGACTTCACCTTCTCCTTCTCCTTCTTCTACTTCTTCTGATTCACCCTCCAGACTTCACCTTCTCCTTCTCCTTCTTCTACTTCTTCTGCTTCACCCTCCAGACTTCACCTTCTCCTTCTCCTTCTTCTGCTTCTTCTGCTTCACCCTCCAGACTTCACCTTCTCCTTCTCCTTCTTCTGCTTCTTCTGCTTCACCCTCCTGACTTCACCTTCTCCTTCTCCTTCTTCTACTTCTTCTGATTCACCCTCCAGACTTCACCTTCTCCTTCTCCTTCTTCTACTTCTTCTGATTCACCCTCCAGCCTTCACCTTCTCCTTCTCCTTCTTCTGCTTTTCTGCTTCACCCTCCAGATTTCACCTTCTCCTTCTCTTTCTTCTGCTTCTTCTGATTCACCCTCCAGACTTCACCTTCTCCTTCTCCTTCTTCTGATTCTTCTGATTCACCCTCCAGACTTCACCTTCTCCTTCTCCTTCTTGTGCTTCTTCTGATTCACCCTCCTGACTTCACCTTCTCCTTCTCCTTCTTCTACTTCTTCTGATTCACCCTCCTGACATCACCTTCTCCTTCTCCTTCTTCTACTTCTTCGGCTTCACCCTCCAGACTTCACCTTCTCCTTCTCCTTCTTCTGCTTCTTCTGCTTCACCCTCCAGACTTCACCTTCTCCTTATCCTTCTTCTGCTTCTTCTGCTGCCCCCTCCAGACTTCACCTTCTCCTTCTCCTTCTTCTGCTTCTTCTGATTCACCCTCCTGACTTCACCCTCTCCTTCTCCTTCTTATACTTCTTCTGATTCACCCTCCAGACTTCACCTTCTCCTTCTCCTGCTTCTGCTTCTTCTGATTCACCCTCCAGACTTCACCTTCTCCTTCTCCTTCTTCTGCTTCTTCTGATTCACCCTCCAGACTTCATCTTCTTCTTCTCCTTTTCTGTTTCTTCTGATTCACCCTCCAGACTTCACCTTCTACTTCTCCTTCTTCTGCTTCTTCTGATTCACCCTTCAGACTTCACCTTCTCCTTCTCCTTCTTCTGCTTCTTCTGATTCACCCTCCAGACCTCACCTTCTCCTTCTCCTTCTTCTAATTCTTCTGATTCACCCTCCAGACTTCATCTTCTCTTTCTCCTTTTTCTGCTTCTTCTGATTCACCCTCCAGACTTCACCTTCTCCTTCTCCTTCTTCTGCTTCTTCTGATTCACCCTCCAGACTTCGCCTTCTCCTTCTCCTTCTTCTACTTCTTCTGATTCACCCTCCAGACTTCATCTTCTCCTTCTCCTTCTTCTACTTCTTCTGATTCACCCTCCAGTCTTCACCTTCTCCTTCTCCTTCTTCTGTTTCTTCTGATTCACCCTCCAGACCTCACCTTCTCCTTCTCCTTCTTCTAATTCTTCTGATTCACCCTCCAGACTTCATCTTCTCTTTCTCCTTCTTCTGCTTCTTCTGATTCACCCTCCAGACTTCACCTTCTCCTTCTCCTTCTTCTGCTTCTTCTGATTCACCCTCCAGACTTCGCCTTCTCCTTCTCCTTCTTCTACTTCTTCTGATTCACCCTCCAGACTTCATCTTCTCCTTCTCCTTCTTCTACTTCTTCTGATTCACCCTCCAGTCTTCACCTTCTCCTTCTCCTTCTTCTGCTTCTTCTGATTCACCCTCCAGACTTCACCTTCTCCTTCTCCTTCTTCTGCTTCTTCTGAATCACCCTCCTGACTTCACCTTCTCCTTCTCCTTCTTCTGCTTCTTCTGATTCACCCTCCAGACTTCACCTTCTCCTTCTCCTTCTTCTACTTCTTCTGATTCACCCTCCAGACTTCAGCTTCTCCTTCTACTTCTTCTGCTTCTTCTGATTCACCCTCCAGACTTCACCTTCTCCTTCTCCTTCTTCTGCTTCTTCTGATTCACCCTCCAGAATTCACCTTCTCCATCTCCTTCTTCTGCTTCTTCTGATTCACCCTCCAGACTTCACCTTCTCCTTCTCCTTCTTCTGCTTCTTCTGATTCACCCTCCAGACTTCACCTTCTCCTTCTCCTTCTTCTACTTCTTCTGATTCACCCTCCAGACTTCACTTTCTCCTTCTCCTTCTTCTACTTCTTCTGACTCACCCTTCAGACTTCACCTTCTCCTTCTCCTTCTTCTGCTTCTTCTGATTCACCCTCCAGACTTCACCTTCTCCTTCTCCTTTTTCTGCTTCTTCTGATTCACCTTCTAGACTTCACCTTCTCCTTCTCTTATCTTCTACTTCTTCTGATTCACCCTCCAGACTTCACCTTCTCCTTCTCCTTCTTCTGCTTCTTCTGCTACACCCTGCAGACTTCACCTTCTCCTTCTCCTTCTTCTGCTTCTTCTGCTTCGCCCTCCAGACATCACCTTATCCTTCTCCTTCTTCTGCTTCTTCTGCTTCACCCTCCGGACTTCCCCTTCTCCTTCTCCTTTTTTGCTTCTTCTGCTTCACCCTCCTGACTTCACCTTCTCCTTCTCCTTCTTCTACTTCTTCTGATCCACCCTCCAGACTTCACCTTCTCCTTCTCCTTCTTCTGCTTCACCCTCCAGACTTCACCTTCTCCTTCTCCTTCTTCTGCTTCTTCTGCTGCTCCCGCCAGACTTCACCTTCTCCTTCTCCTTCTTCTGCTTCTTCTGCTTCACCCTCCTGACTTCACCTTCTCCTTCTCCTTCTTCTACTTCTTCTGCTTCACCCCCCTGACTTCACCTTCTCCTTCTCCTTCTTCTGCTTCTTCTGATTCACCCTCCTAACTTCACCTTCTCCTTCTCCTTCTTCTGCTTCTTCTGATTCACCCTCCTGACTTCACCTTCTCCTTCTCCTTCTTCTGCTTCTTCTGATTCACCCTCCAGACTTCACCTTCTCCTTCTCCTTCTTCTGCTTCTTCTGATTCACCCTCCAGACTTCACCTTCTCCTTCTCCTTCTTCTGCTTCTTCTGATTCACCCTCCAGACCTCATCTTCTCCTTCTCCTTCTTCTACTTCTTCTGATTCACCCTCCAGACTTCATCTTCTCCTTCTCCATCTTCTACTTCTTCTGATTCACCCTCCAGTCTTCACCTTCTCCTTCTCCTTCTTCTGCTTCTTCTGATTCACCCTCCAGACTTCACCTTCTCCTTCTCCTTCTTCTGCTTCTTCTGATTCACCCTCCAGACTTCACCTTCTCCTTCTCCTTCTTCGACTTCTTCTGATTCACCCTCCAGACTTCATCTTCTCCTTCTACTTCTTGTGCTTCTTCTGATTCACCCTCCAGACTTCACCTTCTCCTTCTTCTGCTTCTTCTGATTCACCCTCCAGACTTCACCTTCTCCTTCTCCTTCTTCTGCTTCTTCTGATTCACCCTCCAGACTTCACTTTCTCCTTCTCCTTTTCTGCTTCTTCTGATTCGCCCTCCAGACTTCACCTTCTCCTTCTCCTTCTTCTCCTTCTTCAGATTCACCCTCCAGATTTCACCTTCTCCTTCTCCTTCTTCTGCTTCTTCTGATTCACCCTCCAGACTTCACCTTCTCCTTCTCCTTCGTCTACTTCTTCTGATTCACCCTCCAGACTACACCTTCTCCTTCTCCTTCTTCTACTTCTTCTGATTCACCCTCCAGACTTCACCTTCTCCTTCTCCTTCTTCTGCTTCTTCTGATTCACCCTCCAGACTTCACCTTCTCCTTCTCCTTCTTCTACTTCTTCTGATTCACCCTCCAGACTTCACCTTTTCCTTCTCCTTCTTCTACTTCTTCTGATTCACCCTCCAGACTTCACCTTCTCCTTCTCCTTCTTCTACTTCTTCTGCTTCTCCCTCCAGATTTCACCTTCTCCTTCTCCTTCTTCTGCTTCTTCTGATTCACCCTCCAGACTTCACCTTCTCCTTCTCCTTCTTCTACTTCTTCTGATTCACCCTCCAGACTTCACCTTCTCCTTCTCCTTCTTCTACTTCTTCTGCTTCACCCTCCAGACTTCACCTTCTCCTTCTCCTTCTTCTGCTTCTTCTGCTTCACCCTCCAGACTTCACCTTCTCCTTCTCCTTCTTCTGCTTCTTCTGCTTCACCCTCCTGACTTCACCTTCTCCTTCTCCTTCTTCTACTTCTTCTGATTCACCCTCCAGACTTCACCTTCTCCTTCTCCTTCTTCTACTTCTTCTGATTCACCCTCCAGCCTTCACCTTCTCCTTCTCCTTCTTCTGCTTCTTCTGCTTCACCCTCCAGACTTCACCTTCTCCTTCTCTTTCTTCTGCTTCTTCTGATTCACCCTCCAGACTTCACCTTCTCCTTCTCCTTCTTCTGATTCTTCTGATTCACCCTCCAGACTTCACCTTCTCCTTCTCCTTCTTGTGCTTCTTCTGATTCACCCTCCTGACTTCACCTTCTCCTTCTCCTTCTTCTACTTCTTCTGATTCACCCTCCTGACATCACCTTCTCCTTCTCCTTCTTCTACTTCTTCGGCTTCACCCTCCAGACTTCACCTTCTCCTTCTCCTTCTTCTGCTTCTTCTGCTTCACCCTCCAGACTTCACCTTCTCCTTCTCCTTCTTCTGCTTCTTCTGCTGCGCCCTCCAGACTTCACATTCTCCTTCTCCTTCTTCTGCTTCTTCTGATTCACCCTCCTGACTTCACCCTCTCCTTCTCCTTCTTATACTTCTTCTGATTCACCCTCCAGACTTCACCTTCTCCTTCTCCTGCTTCTGCTTCTTCTGATTCACCCTCCTGACTTCACCTTCTCCTTCTCCTTATTCTGCTTCTTCTGATTCACCCTCCAGACTTCACCTTCTCCTTCTCCTTCTTCTGCTTCTTCTGATTCACCCTCCAGACTTCACCTTCTCCTTCTCCTTCTTCTGCTTCTTCTGATTCACCCTCCAGACTTCACCTTCTCCTTCTCCTTCTTCTACTTCTTCTGATTCACCCTCCAGACTTCATCTTCTCCTTCTCCTTCTTCTGCTTCTTCTGATTCACCCTCCAGACTTCACCTTCTCCTTCTCCTTCTTCTGCTTCTGCTGATTCACCCTCCAGACTTCACCTTCTCCTTCTCCTTCTTCTACTTCTTCTGATTCACCCTCCAGACTTCACCTTCTCCTTCTCCTTCTTCTACTTCTTCTGATTCACCCTCCAGACTTAACCTTCTCCTTCTCCTTCTTCTGCTTCTTCTGATTCACCCTCCAGACTTCATCTTCTTCTTCTCCTTTTCTGTTTCTTCTGATTCACCCTCCAGACTTCACCTTCTACTTCTCCTTCTTCTGCTTCTTCTGATTCACCCTTCAGACTTCACCTTCTCCTTCTCCTTCTTCTGCTTCTTCTGATTCACCCTCCAGACCTCACCTTCTCCTTCTCCTTCTTCTAATTCTTCTGATTCACCCTCCAGACTTCATCTTCTCTTTCTCCTTTTTCTGCTTCTTCTGATTCACCCTCCAGACTTCACCTTCTCCTTCTCCTTCTTCTGCTTCTTCTGATTCACCCTCCAGACTTCGCCTTCTCCTTCTCCTTCTTCTACTTCTTCTGATTCACCCTCCAGACTTCATCTTCTCCTTCTCCTTCTTCTACTTCTTCTGATTCACCCTCCAGTCTTCACCTTCTCCTTCTCCTTCTTCTGCTTCTTCTGATTCACCCTCCAGACTTCACCTTCTCCTTCTCCTTCTTCTGCTTCTTCTGAATCACCCTCCTGACTTCACCTTCTCCTTCTCCTTCTTCTGCTTCTTCTGATTCACCCTCCAGACTTCACCTTCTCCTTCTCCTTCTTCTACTTCTTCTGATTCACCCTCCAGACTTCAGCTTCTCCTTCTACTTCTTCTGCTTCTTCTGATTCACCCTCCAGACTTCACCTTCTCCTTCTCCTTCTTCTGCTTCTTCTGATTCACCCTCCAGAATTCACCTTCTCCATCTCCTTCTTCTGCTTCTTCTGATTCACCCTCCAGACTTCACCTTCTCCTTCTCCTTCTTCTGCTTCTTCTGATTCACCCTCCAGACTTCACCTTCTCCTTCTCCTTCTTCTACTTCTTCTGATTCACCCTCCAGACTTCACTTTCTCCTTCTCCTTCTTCTACTTCTTCTGACTCACCCTTCAGACTTCACCTTCTCCTTCTCCTTCTTCTGCTTCTTCTGATTCACCCTCCAGACTTCACCTTCTCCTTCTCCTTCTTCTACTTCTTCTGATTCACCCTCCAGACTTCATCTTCTCCTTCTCCTTTTTCTGCTTCTTCTGATTCACCTTCTAGACTTCACCTTCTCCTTCTCTTATCTTCTACTTCTTCTGATTCACCCTCCAGACTTCACCTTCTCCTTCTCCTTCTTCTGCTTCTTCTGCTACACCCTGCAGACTTCAACTTCTCCTTCTCCTTCTTCTGCTTCTTCTGCTTCGCCCTCCAGACATCACCTTATCCTTCTCCTTCTTCTGCTTCTTCTGCTTCACCCTCCGGACTTCCCCTTCTCCTTCTCCTTTTTTGCTTCTTCTGCTTCACCCTCCTGACTTCACCTTCTCCTTCTCCTTCTTCTACTTCTTCTGATTCACCCTCCAGACTTCACCTTCTCCTTCTCCTTCTTCTGCTTCACCCTCCAGACTTCACCTTCTCCTTCTCCTTCTTCTGCTTCTTCTGCTGCTCCCGCCAGACTTCACCTTCTCCTTCTCCTTCTTCTGCTTCTTCTGCTTCACCCTCCTGACTTCACCTTCTCCTTCTCCTTCTTCTACTTCTTCTGCTTCACCCCCCTGACTTCACCTTCTCCTTCTCCTTCTTCTGCTTCTTCTGATTCACCCTCCTAACTTCACCTTCTCCTTCTCCTTCTTCTGCTTCTTCTGATTCACCCTCCTGACTTCACCTTCTCCTTCTCCTTCTTCTGCTTCTTCTGATTCACCCTCCAGACTTCACCTTCTCCTTCTCCTTCTTCTGCTTCTTCTGATTCACCCTCCAGACTTCACCTTCTCCTTCTCCTTCTTCTGCTTCTTCTGATTCACCCTCCAGACCTCATCTTCTCCTTCTCCTTCTTCTACTTCTTCTGATTCACCCTCCAGACTTCATCTTCTCCTTCTCCATCTTCTACTTCTTCTGATTCACCCTCCAGTCTTCACCTTCTCCTTCTCCTTCTTCTGCTTCTTCTGATTCACCCTCCAGACTTCACCTTCTCCTTCTCCTTCTTCTGCTTCTTCTGATTCACCCTCCAGACTTCACCTTCTCCTTCTCCTTCTTCGACTTCTTCTGATTCACCCTCCAGACTTCATCTTCTCCTTCTACTTCTTGTGCTTCTTCTGATTCACCCTCCAGACTTCACCTTCTCCTTCTTCTGCTTCTTCTGATTCACCCTCCAGACTTCACCTTCTCCTTCTCCTTCTTCTGCTTCTTCTGATTCACCCTCCAGACTTCACTTTCTCCTTCTCCTTTTCTGCTTCTTCTGATTCGCCCTCCAGACTTCACCTTCTCCTTCTCCTTATTCTCCTTCTTCAGATTCACCCTCCAGATTTCACCTTCTCCTTCTCCTTCTTCTGCTTCTTCTGATTCACCCTCCAGACTTCACCTTCTCCTTCTCCTTCGTCTACTTCTTCTGATTCACCCTCCAGACTACACCTTCTCCTTCTCCTTCTTCTACTTCTTCTGATTCACCCTCCAGACTTCACCTTCTCCTTCTCCTTCTTCTGCTTCTTCTGATTCACCCTCCAGACTTCACCTTCTCCTTCTCCTTCTTCTACTTCTTCTGATTCACCCTCCAGACTTCACCTTTTCCTTCTCCTTCTTCTACTTCTTCTGATTCACCCTCCAGACTTCACCTTCTCCTTCTCCTTCTTCTACTTCTTCTGCTTCTCCCTCCAGATTTCACCTTCTCCTTCTCCTTCTTCTGCTTCTTCTGATTCACCCTCCAGACTTCACCTTCTCCTTCTCCTTCTTCTACTTCTTCTGATTCACCCTCCAGACTTCACCTTCTCCTTCTCCTTCTTCTACTTCTTCTGCTTCACCCTCCAGACTTCACCTTCTCCTTCTCCTTCTTCTGCTTCTTCTGCTTCACCCTCCAGACTTCACCTTCTCCTTCTCCTTCTTCTGCTTCTTCTGCTTCACCCTCCTGACTTCACCTTCTCCTTCTCCTTCTTCTACTTCTTCTGATTCACCCTCCAGACTTCACCTTCTCCTTCTCCTTCTTCTACTTCTTCTGATTCACCCTCCAGCCTTCACCTTCTCCTTCTCCTTCTTCTGCTTTTCTGCTTCACCCTCCAGATTTCACCTTCTCCTTCTCTTTCTTCTGCTTCTTCTGATTCACCCTCCAGACTTCACCTTCTCCTTCTCCTTCTTCTGATTCTTCTGATTCACCCTCCAGACTTCACCTTCTCCTTCTCCTTCTTGTGCTTCTTCTGATTCACCCTCCTGACTTCACCTTCTCCTTCTCCTTCTTCTACTTCTTCTGATTCACCCTCCTGACATCACCTTCTCCTTCTCCTTCTTCTACTTCTTCGGCTTCACCCTCCAGACTTCACCTTCTCCTTCTCCTTCTTCTGCTTCTTCTGCTTCACCCTCCAGACTTCACCTTCTCCTTATCCTTCTTCTGCTTCTTCTGCTGCCCCCTCCAGACTTCACCTTCTCCTTCTCCTTCTTCTGCTTCTTCTGATTCACCCTCCTGACTTCACCCTCTCCTTCTCCTTCTTATACTTCTTCTGATTCACCCTCCAGACTTCACCTTCTCCTTCTCCTGCTTCTGCTTCTTCTGATTCACCCTCCTGACTTCACCTTCTCCTTCTCCTTCTTCTGCTTCTTCTGATTCACCCTCCAGACTTCACCTTCTCCTTCTCCTTCTTCTGTTTCTTCTGATTCACCCTCCAGACTTCACCTTCTCCTTCTCCTTCTTCTGCTTCTTCTGATTCACCCTCCAGACCTCATCTTCTCCTTCTCCTTCTTCTACTTCTTCTGATTCACCCTCCAGACTTCATCTTCTCCTTCTCCGTCTTCTACTTCTTCTGATTCACCCTCCAGTCTTCACCTTCTCCTTCTCCTTCTTCTGCTTCTTCTGATTCACCCTCCAGACTTCACCTTCTCCTTCTCCTTCTTCTGCTTCTTCTGGTTCACCCTCCAGACCTCACCTTCTCCTTCTCCTTCTTCTACTTCTTCTGATTCACCCTCCAGACTTCACCTTCTCCTTCTGCTTCTTCTACTTCTTCTGATTCACCCTCCAGTCTTCACCTTCTCCTTCTCCTTCTTCTGCTTCTTCTGATTCACCCTCCAGACTTCACCTTCTCCTTCTCCTTCTTCTGCTTCTTCTGATTCACCCTCCTGACTTCACCTTCTCCTTCTCCTTCTTCTGCTTCTTCTGATTCACCCTCCAAACTTCACCTTCTCCTTCTCCTTCTTCTACTTCTTCTGATTCACCCTCCAGACTTCACCTTCTCCTTCTACTTCTTCTGCTTCTTCTGATTCACCCTCCAGACTTCACCTTCTCCTTCTCCTTCTTCTGCTTCTTCTGATTCACCCAACAGACTTCACCTTCTCCTTCTCCTTCTTCTGCTTCTTCTGATTCACCCTCCAGACTTCACCTTCTCCTTCTCCTCCTTCTGCTTCTTCTGATTCACCCTCCAGACTTCACCTTCTCCTTCTCCTTCTTCTACTTCTTCTGATTCACCCTCCAGACTTCACCTTCTCCTTCTCCTTCTGCTTCTTCTGATTCACCCTCCAGACTTCACCTTCTCCTTCTCCTTCTTCTACTACTTCTGATTCACCCTCCTGACTTCACCTTCTCCTTCTCCTTCTTCTGCTTCTTCTGCTTCAACCTCCAGACTTCACCTTCTACTTCTCCTTTTTCTGCTTCTTCTGCTTCACCCTCCAGACTTCACCTTCTCCTTCTGCTTCTTCTGCTTCTTCTGCTTCACCCTCCTGACTTCACCTTCTCCTTCTCCTTCTTCTACTTCTTCTGATTCACCCTCCAGACTTCACCTTCTCCTTCTCCTTCTTCTGCTTCTTCTGCTTCACCCTCCAGACTTCACCTTCTCCTTCTCCTTCTTCTGCTTCTTCTGCTTCACCCTCCTGACTTCACCTTCTCCTTCTCCTTCTTCTACTTCTTCTGATTCACCCTCCAGACTACACCTTCTCCTTCTCCTTCTTCTGCTTCTTCTGCTTCACCCTCCAGACTTCACCTACTCCTTCTCCTTCTTCTGCTTCTTCTGCTGCGCCCGCCAGACTTCACCTTCTCCTTCTCCTTCTTCTGCTTCTTCTGCTTCACCCTCCAGACTTCACCTTCTCCTTCTCCTTCTTCTGTTTCTTCTGATTCACCCTCCAGACTTCACCTTCTCCTTCTCCTTCTTCTGCTTCTTCTGATTCACCCTCCAGACCTCCTCTTCTCCTTCTCCTTCTTCTACTTCTTCTGATTCACCCTCCAGACTTCATCTTCTCCTTCTCCGTCTTCTACATCTTCTGATTCACCCTCCAGTCTTCACCTTCTCCTTCTCCTTCTTCTGCTTCTTCTGATTCACCCTCCAGACTTCACCTTCTCCTTCTCCTTCTTCTGCTTCTTCTGATTCACCCTCCAGACCTCACCTTCTCCTTCTCCTTCTTCTACTTCTTCTGATTCACCCTCCAGACTTCATCTTCTCCTTCTGCTTCTTCTACTTCTTCCGATTCACCCTCCAGTCTTCACCTTCTCCTTCTCCTTCTTCTGCTTCTTCTGATTCACCCTCCAGACTTCACCTTCTCCTTCTCCTTCTTCTGCTTCTTCTGATTCACCCTCCTGACTTCACCTTCTCCTTCTCCTTCTTCTGCTTCTTCTGATTCACCCTCCAAACTTCACCTTCTCCTGCTCCTTCTTCTACTTCTTCTCATTCACCCTCCAGACTTCACCTTCTCCTTCTACTTCTTCTGCTTCTTCTGATTCACCTTCCAGACTTCACCTTCTCCTTCTCCTTCTTCTGCTTCTTCTGATTCACCCTCCAGACTTCACCTTCTCCTTCTCCATCTTCATCTTCTTCTGATTCACCCTCCAGACTTCACCTTCTCCTTCTCCTTCTTCTGCTTCTTCTGATTCACCCTCCAGACTTCACCTTCTCCTTCTCCTTCTTCTACTTCTTCTGATTCACCCTCCAGACTTCACCTTCTCCTTCTCCTTCTTCTGCTTCTTCTGGTTCATCCTCCAGACTTCACCTTCTCCTTCTCCTTCGTCTACTTCTTCTGATTCACCCTCCAGACTACACCTTCTCCTTCTCCTTCTTCTACTTCTTCTGATTCACCCTCCTGACTTCACCTTCTCCTTCTCCTTCTTCTGCTTGTTCTGCTTCACCCTCCAGACTTCACCTTCTCCTTCTCCTTTTTCTGCTTCTTCTGCTTTACCCTCCAGACTTCACCTTCTCCTTCTCCTTCTTCTGCTTCTTCTGCTTCACCCTCCTGACTTCACCTTCTCCTTCTCCTTCTTCGACTTCTTCTGATTCACCCTCCAGACTTCACCTTCTCCTTCTCCTTCTTCTGCTCCTTCTGCTTCACCCTCCAGACTTCACCTTCTCCTTCTCCTTCTTCTGCTTCTTCTGCTTCACCCTCCTGACTTCACCTTCTCCTTCTCCTTCTTCTACTTCTTCTGATTCACCCTCCAGACTACACCATCTCCTTCTCCTTCTTCTGCTTCTTCTGCTTCACCCTCCAGACTTCACCTACTCCTTCTCCTTCTTCTGCTTCTTCTGCTGCGCCCGCCAGACTTCACCTTCTCCTTCTCCTTCTTCAACTTCTTCTGCTTCACCCCCCTGACTTCACCTTCTCCTTCTCCTTCTTCTGCTTCTTCTGATTCACCCTCCTGACTTCACCTTCTCCTTCTCCTTCTTCTGCTTCTTCTGATTCACCCTCCAGACTTCACCTTCTCCTTCTCCTTCTTCTGCTTCTTCTGATTCACCCTCCAGACCTCACCTTCGCCTTCTCCTTCTTCTACTTCTTCTGATTCACCCTCCTGACTTCACCTTCTCCTTCTCCTTCTTCTACTTCTTCTGATTCTCCCTCCAGACTTCACCTTCTCCTTCTCCTTCTTCTACTTCTTCTGATTCACCCTCCAGACTTCACCTTCTCCTTCTCCTTCTTCTACTTCTTCTGATTCACCCTCCAGCCTTCACCTTCTCCTTCTCCTTCTTCTGCTTCTTCTGCTTTACCCTCCAGACTTCACCTTCTCCTTCTCTTTCTTCTGCTTCTTCTGATTCACCCTCCCGACTTCACCTTCTCCTTCTCCTTCTTCTGATTCTTCTGATTCACCCTCCAGACTTCACCTTCTCTTTCACCTTCTTGTGCTTCTTCTGATTCACCCTCCTGACTTCACCTTCTCCTTCTCCTTCTTCTACTTCTTCTGATTCACCCTCCTGACATCACCTTCTCCTTCTCCTTCTTCTACTTCTTCTGCTTCACCCTCCAGACTTCACCTTCTCCTTCTCCTTCTTCTACTTCTTCTGATTCATCCTCCAGACTTCACCTTCTCCTTCTCCTTCTTCTGCTTCTTCTGATTCACCCTCCAGACTTCACCTTCTCCTTCTCCTTATTCTGCTTCTTCTGATTCACCCTCCAGACTTCACCTTCTCCTTCTCCTTCTTCTGCTTCTTCTGATTCTCCCTCCAGACTTCACCTTCTCCTTCTCCTTCTTCTGCTTCTTCTGATTCACCCTCCAGACTTCACCTTCTCCTTCTCCTTCTTCTACTTCTTCTGATTCACCCTCCAGACTTCATCTTCTCCTTCTCCTTCTTCTGCTTCTTCTGATTCACCCTCCAGACTTCACCTTCTCCTTCTCCTTCTTCTGCTTCTTCTGATTCACCCTCCAGACTTCACCTTCTCCTTCTCCTTCTTCTACTTCTTCTGATTCACCCTCCAGACTTCACCTTCTCCTTCTCCTTCTTCTACTTCTTCTGATTCACCCTCCAGACTTCACCTTCTCCTTCTCCTTCTTCTGCTTCTTCTGATTCACCCTCCAGACTTCATCTTCTTCTTCTCCTTCTTCTGCTACTTCTGATTCACCCTCCAGACTTCACCTTCTCCTTCTCCTTCTTCTGCTTCTTCTGATTCACCCTTCAGACTTCACCTTCTCCTTCTCCTTCTTCTGCTTCTTCTGATTCACCCTCCAGACCTCACCTTCTCCTTCTCCTTCTTCTAATTCTTCTGATTCACCCTCCAGACTTCATCTTCTCTTTCTCCTTCTTCTGCTTCTTCTGATTCACCCTCCAGACGTCACCTTCTCCTTCTCCTTCTTCTGCTTCTTCTGATTCACCCTCCAGACTTCGCCTTCTCCTTCTCCTTCTTCTACTTCTTCTGATTCACCCTCCAGACTTCATCTTCTCCTTCTCCTTCTTCTACTTCTTCTGATTCACCCTCCAGTCTTCACCTTCTCCTTCTCCTTCTTCTGCTTCTTCTGATTCACCCTCCAGACTTCACCTTCTCCTTCTCCTTCTTCTGCTTCTTCTGAATCACCCTCCTGACTTCACCTTCTCCTTCTCCTTCTTCTGCTTCTTCTGATTCACCCTCCAGACTTCACCTTCTCCTTCTCCTTCTTCTACTTCTTCTGATTCACCCTCCAGACTTCACCTTCTCCTTCTACTTCTTCTGCTTCTTCTGATTCACCCTCCAGACTTCACCTTCTCCTTCTCCTTCTTCTGCTTCTTCTGATTCACCCTCCAGAATTCATCTTCTCCTTCTCCTTCTTCTGCTTCTTCTGATTCACCCTCCAGACTTCACCTTCTCCTTCTCCTTCTTCTGCTTCTTCTGATTCACCCTCCAGACTTCACCTTCTCCTTCTCCTTCTTCTACTTCTTCTGATTCACCCTCCAGTCTTCACTTTCTCCTTCTCCTTCTTCTACTTCTTCTGACTCACCCTTCAGACTTCACCTTCTCCTTCTCCTTCTTCTGCTTCTTCTGATTCACCCTCCAGACTTCACCTTCTCCTTCTCCTTCTTCTACTTCTTCTGATTCACCCTCCAGACTTCACCTTCTCCTTCTCCTTCTTCTACTTCTTCTGATTCACCCTCCAGACTTCACCTTCTCCTTCTCCTTCTTCTGCTTCTTCTGATTCACCCTCCAGACTTCATCTTCTTCTTCTCCTTCTTCTGCTTCTTCTGATTCACCCTCCAGACTTCACCTTCTCCTTCTCCTTCTTCTGCTTCTTCTGATTCACCCTTCAGACTTCACCTTCTCCTTCTCCTTCTTCTGCTTCTTCTGATTCACCCTCCAGACCTCACCTTCTCCTTCTCCTTCTTCTAATTCTTCTGATTCACCCTCCAGACTTCATCTTCTCTTTCTCCTTCTTCTGCTTCTTCTGATTCACCCTCCAGACGTCACCTTCTCCTTCTCCTTCTTCTGCTTCTTCTGATTCACCCTCCAGACTTCGCCTTCTCCTTCTCCTTCTTCTACTTCTTCTGATTCACCCTCCAGACTTCATCTTCTCCTTCTCCTTCTTCTACTTCTTCTGATTCACCCTCCAGTCTTCACCTTCTCCTTCTCCTTCTTCTGCTTCTTCTGATTCACCCTCCAGACTTCACCTTCTCCTTCTCCTTCTTCTGCTTCTTCTGAATCACCCTCCTGACTTCACCTTCTCCTTCTCCTTCTTCTGCTTCTTCTGATTCACCCTCCAGACTTCACCTTCTCCTTCTCCTTCTTCTACTTCTTCTGATTCACCCTCCAGACTTCACCTTCTCCTTCTACTTCTTCTGCTTCTTCTGATTCACCCTCCAGACTTCACCTTCTCCTTCTCCTTCTTCTGCTTCTTCTGATTCAACCTCCAGAATTCATCTTCTCCTTCTCCTTCTTCTGCTTCTTCTGATTCACCCTCCAGACTTCACCTTCTCCTTCTCCTTCTTCTGCTTCTTCTGATTCACCCTCCAGACTTCACCTTCTCCTTCTCCTTCTTCTACTTCTTCTGATTCACCCTCCAGACTTCACTTTCTCCTTCTCCTTCTTCTACTTCTTCTGACTCACCCTTCAGACTTCACCTTCTCCTTCTCCTTCTTCTGCTTCTTCTGATTCACCCTCCAGACTTCACCTTCTCCTTCTCCTTCTTCTACTTCTTCTGATTCACCCTCCAGACTTCACTTTCTCCTTCTCCTTCTTCTACTTCTTCTGACTCACCCTTCAGACTTCACCTTCTCCTTCTCCTTCTTCTGCTTCTTCTGATTCACCCTCCAGACTTCACCTTCTCCTTCTCCTTCTTCTGCTTCTTCTGAATCACCCTCCTGACTTCACCTTCTCCTTCTCCTTCTTCTGCTTCTTCTGATTCACCCTCCAGACTTCACCTTCTCCTTCTCCTTCTTCTACTTCTTCTGATTCACCCTCCAGACTTCACCTTCTCCTTCTACTTCTTCTGCTTCTTCTGATTCACCCTCCAGACTTCACCTTCTCCTTCTACTTCTTCTGCTTCTTCTGATTCACCCTCCAGAATTCACCTTCTCCTTCTACTTCTTCTGCTTCTTCTGATTCACCCTCCAGACTTCACCTTCTCCTTCTCCTTCTTCTGCTTCTTCTGATTCACCCTCCAGACTTCACCTTCTCCTTCTCCTTCTTCTACTTCTTCTGATTCACCCTCCAGACTTCACTTTCTCCTTCTCCTTCTTCTACTTCTTCTGACTCACCCTTCAGACTTCACCTTCTCCTTCTCCTTCTTCTGCTTCTTCTGATTCACCCTCCAGACTTCACCTTCTCCTTCTCCTTCTTCTACTTCTTCTGATTCACCCTCCAGACTTCACCTTCTCCTTCTCCTTCTTCTGCTTCTTCTGATTCACCCTCCAGACTACACCTTCTCCTTCTCCTTCTTCTACTTCTTCTGATTCACCCTCCAGACTTCACCTTCTCCTTCTCCTTTTTCTGCTTCTTCTGATTCACCCTCTAGACTTCACCTTCTCCTTCTCTTATCTTCTACTTCTTCTGATTCACCCTCCAGACTTCACCTTCTCCTTCTCCTTCTTCTGCTTCTTCTGCTACACCCTGCAGACTTCTCCTTCTCCTTCTCCTTCTTCTGCTTCTCCTGCTTCGCCCTCCAGACATCACCTTATCCTTCTCCTTCTTCTGCTTCTTCTGCTTCACCCTCCGGACTTCCCCTTCTCCTTCTCCTTTTTTGCTTCTTCTGCTTCACCCTCCTGACTTCACCTTCTCCTTCTCCTTCTTCTACTTCTTCTGATTCACCCTCCAGACTTCACCTTCTCCTTCTTCTGCTTCACCCTCCAGACTTCACCTTCTCCTTCTCCTTCGTCTACTTCTTCTGATTCACCCTCCAGACTACACCTTCTCCTTCTCCTTCTTCTACTTCTTCTGATTCACCCTCCTCACTTCACCTTCTCCTTCTCCTTCTTCTGCTTCTTCTGCTTCACCCTCCAGACTTCACCTTCTCCTTCTCCTTTTTCTGCTTCTTCTGCTTCACCCTCCAGACTTCACCTCCTCCTTCTCCTTCTTCTGCTTCTTCTGCTTCACCCTCCTGACTTCACCTTCTCCTTCTCCTTCTTCTACTACTTCTGATTCACCCTCCAGACTTCACCTTCTCCTTCTCCTTCTTCTGCTTCTTCTGCTTCACCCTCCAGACTTCACCTTCTCCTTCTCCTTCTTCTGCTTCTTCTGCTTCACCCTCCAGACTTCACCTTCTCCTTCTCCTTCTTCTACTTCTTCTGATTCACCCTCCAGACTTCACCTTCTCCTTCTCCTTCTTCTGCTTCTTCTGCTTCACCCTCCAGACTTCACCTACTCCTTCTCCTTCTTCTGCTTCTTCTGCTGCGCCCGCCAGACTTCACCTTCTCCTTCTCCTTCTTCTGCTTCTTCTGCTTCACCCTCCAGACTTCACCTTCTCCTTCTCCTTCTTCTGTTTCTTCTGATTCACCCTCCAGACTTCATCTTCTCCTTCTCCTTCTTCTGCTTCTTCTGATTCACCCTCCAGACCTCCTCTTCTCCTTCTCCTTCTTCTACTTCTTCTGATTCACCCTCCAAACTTCACCTTCTCCTTCTCCTTCTTCTACTTCTTCTGATTCACCCTCCAGACTTCACCTTCTCCTTCTCCTTCTTCTGCTTCTTCTGCTTCACCCTCCAGACTTCACCTACTCCTTCTCCTTCTTCTGCTTCTTCTGCTGCGCCCGCCAGACTTCACCTTCTCCTTCTCCTTCTTCTGCTTCTTCTGATTCACCCTCCAGACTTCACCTTCTCCTTCTCCTTCTTCTGCTTCTTCTGATTCACCCTTCAGACTTCACCTTCTCCTTCTCCTTCTTCTGCTTCTTCTGATTCACCCTCCAGACCTCACCTTCTCCTTCTCCTTCTTCTAATTCTTCTGATTCACCCTCCAGACTTCATCTTCTCTTTCTCCTTCTTCTGCTTCTTCTGATTCACCATCCAGACTTCACCTTCTCCTTCTCCTTCTTCTGCTTCTTCTGATTCACACTCCAGACTTCGCCTTCTCCTTCTCCTTCTTCTACTTCTTCTGATTCACCCTCCAGACTTCATCTTCTCCTTCTCCTTCTTCTACTTCTTCTGATTCACCCTCCAGTCTTCACCTTCTCCTTCTCCTTCTTCTGCTTCTTCTGATTCACCCTCCAGACTTCACTTCTCCTTCTCCTTCTTCTGCTTCTTCTGAATCACCCTCCTGACTTCACCTTCTCCTTCTTCTGCTTCTTCTGATTCACCCTCCAGACTTCACCTTCTCCTTCTCCTTCTTCTACTTCTTCTGATTCACCCTCCAGACTTCACCTTCTCCTTCTACTTCTTCTGCTTCTTCTGATTCACCCTCCAGACTTCACCTTCTCCTTCTCCTTCTTCTGCTTCTTCTGATTCACCCTCCAGAATTCACCTTCTCCTTCTCCTTCTTCTGCTTCTTCTGATTCACCCTCCAGACTTCACCTTTTCCTTCTCCTTCTTCTGCTTCTTCTGATTCACCCTCCAGACTTCACCTTCTCCTTCTCCTTCTTCTACTTCTTCTGATTCACCCTCCAGACTTCACTTTCTCCTTCTCCTTCTTCTACTTCTTCTGACTCACCCTTCAGACTTCACCTTCTCCTTCTCCTTCTTCTGCTTCTTCTGATTCACCCTCCAGACTTCACCTTCTCCTTCTCCTTCTTCTACTTCTTCTGATTCACCCTCCAGACTTCACCTTCTCCTTCTCCTTCTTCTGCTTCTTCTGATTCACCCTCCAGACTACACCTTCTCCTTCTCCTTCTTCTACTTCTTCTGATTCACCCTCCAGACTTCACCTTCTCCATCTCCTTTTTCTGCTTCTTCTGATTCACCCTCCGGACTTCCCCTTCTCCTTCTCCTTTTTTGCTTCTTCTGCTTCACCCTCCTGACTTCACCTTCTCCTTCTCCTTCTTCTACTTCTTCTGATTCACCCTCCAGACCTCACCTTCTCCTTCTCCTTCTTCTAATTCTTCTGATTCACCCTCCAGACTTCATCTTCTCTTTCTCCTTCTTCTGCTTCTTCTGATTCACCCTCCAGACTTCACCTTCTCCTTCTCCTTCTTCTGCTTCTTCTGATTCACCCTCCAGACTTCGCCTTCTCCTTCTCCTTCTTCTACTTCTTCTGATTCACCCTCCAGACTTCATCTTCTCCTTCTCCTTCTTCTACTTCTTCTGATTCACCCTCCAGTCTTCACCTTCTCCTTCTCCTTCTTCTGCTTCTTCTGATTCACCCTCCAGACTTCACCTTCTCCTTCTCCTTCTTCTGCTTCTTCTGAATCACCCTCCTGACTTCACCTTCTCCTTCTCCTTCTTCTGCTTCTTCTGATTCACCCTCCAGACTTCACCTTCTCCTTCTCCTTCTTCTGCTTCTTCTGAATCACCCTCCTGACTTCACCTTCTCCTTCTCCTTCTTCTGCTTCTTCTGATTCACCCTCCAGACTTCACCTTCTCCTTCTCCTTCTTCTACTTCTTCTGATTCACCCTCCAGACTTCGCCTTCTCCTTCTCCTTCTTCTACTTCTTCTGATTCACCCTCCAGACTTCATCGTCTCCTTCTCCTTCTTCTACTTCTTCTGATTCACCCTCCAGTCTTCACCTTCTCCTTCTCCTTCTTCTGCTTCTTCTGATTCACCCTCCAGACTTCACCTTCTCCTTCTCCTTCTTCTGCTTCTTCTGAATCACCCTCCTGACTTCACCTTCTCCTTCTCCTTCTTCTGCTTCTTCTGATTCACCCTCCAGACTTCACCTTCTCCTTCTCCTTCTTCTACTTCTTCTGATTCACCCTCCAGACTTCACCTTCTCCTTCTACTTCTTCTGCTTCTTCTGATTCACCCTCCAGAATTCACCTTCTCCTTCTCCTTCTTCTGCTTCTTCTGATTCACCCTCCAGAATTCACCTTCTCCTTCTCCTTCTTCTGCTTCTTCTGATTCACCCTCCAGACTTCACCTTCTCCTTCTCCTTCTTCTGCTTCTTCTGATTCACCCTCCAGACTTCACCTTCTCCTTCTCCTTCTTCTACTTCTTCTGATTCACCCTCCAGACTTCACTTTCTCCTTCTCCTTCTTCTACTTCTTCTGACTCACCCTTCAGACTTCACCTTCTCCTTCTCCTTCTTCTGCTTCTTCTGATTCACCCTCCAGACTTCACCTTCTCCTTCTCCTTCTTCTACTTCTTCTGATTCACCCTCCAGACTTCACCTTCTCCTTCTCCTTCTTCTGCTTCTTCTGATTCACCCTCCAGACTACACCTTCTCCTTCTCCTTCTTCTACTTCTTCTGATTCACCCTCCAGACTTCACCTTCTCCTTCTCCTTTTTCTGCTTCTTCTGATTCACCCTCTAGACTTCACCTAATCCTTCTCTTATCTTCTACTTCTTCTGATTCACCCTCCAGACTTCACCTTCTCCTTCTCCTTCTTCTGCTTCTTTTGCTACACCCTGCAGACTTCACCTTCTCCTTCTCCTTCTTCTGCTTCTTCTGCTTCGCCCTCCAGACATCACCTTATCCTTCTCCTTCTTCTGCTTCTTCTGCTTCACCCTCCGGACTTCCCCTTCTCCTTCTCCTTTTTTGCTTCTTCTGCTTCACCCTCCTGACTTCACCTTCTCCTTCTCCTTCTTCTACTTCTTCTGATTCACCCTCCAGACCTCACCTTCTCCTTCTCCTTCTTCTAATTCTTCTGATTCACCCTCCAGACTTCATCTTCTCTTTCTCCTTCTTCTGCTTCTTCTGATTCACCCTCCAGACTTCACCTTCTCCTTCTCCTTCTTCTGCTTCTTCTGATTCACCCTCCAGACTTCGCCTTCTCCTTCTCCTTCTTCTACTTCTTCTGATTCACCCTCCAGACTTCATCTTCTCCTTCTCCTTCTTCTACTTCTTCTGATTCACCCTCCAGTCTTCACCTTCTCCTTCTCCTACTTCTGCTTCTTCTGATTCACCCTCCAGACTTCACCTTCTCCTTCTCCTTCTTCTGCTTCTTCTGATTCACCCTCCAGACTTCATCTTCTTCTTCTCCTTCTTCTGCTTCTTCTGATTCACCCTCCAGACTTCACCTTCTCCTTCTCCTTCTTCTGCTTCTTCTGATTCACCCTTCAGACTTCACCTTCTCCTTCTCCTTCTTCTGCTTCTTCTGATTCACCCTCCAGACCTCACCTTCTCCTTCTCCTTCTTCTAATTCTTCTGATTCACCCTCCAGACTTCATCTTCTCTTTCTCCTTCTTCTGCTTCTTCTGATTCACCCTCCAGACTTCACCTTCTCCTTCTCCTTCTTCTGCTTCTTCTGATTCACCCTCCAGACTTCGCCTTCTCCTTCTCCTTCTTCTACTTCTTCTGATTCACCCTCCAGACTTCACCTTCTCCTTCTCCTTCTTCTACTTCTTCTGATTCACCCTCCAGACTTCACTTTCTCCTTCTCCTTCTTCTACTTCTTCTGACTCACCCTTCAGACTTCACCTTCTCCTTCTCCTTCTTCTGCTTCTTCTGATTCACCCTCCAGACTTCACCTTCTCCTTCTCCTTCTTCTACTTCTTCTGATTCACCCTCCAGACTTCACCTTCTCCTTCTCCTTCTTCTGCTTCTTCTGATTCACCCTCCAGACTACACCTTCTCCTTCTCCTTCTTCTACTTCTTCTGATTCACCCTCCAGACTTCACCTTCTCCTTCTCCTTTTTCTGCTTCTTCTGATTCACCCTCTAGACTTCACCTTCTACTTCTCTTATCTTCTACTTCTTCTGATTCACCCTCCAGACTTCACCTTCTCCTTCTCCTTCTTCTGCTTCTTTTGCTGCACCCTGCAGACTTCACCTTCTCCTTTTCCTTCTTCTGCTTCTTCTGCTTCGCCCTCCAGACATCACCTTATCCTTCTCCTTCTTCTGCTTCTTCTGCTTCACCCTCCGGACTTCCCCTTCTCCTTCTCCTTTTTTGCTTCTTCTGCTTCACACTCCTGACTTCACCTTCTCCTTCTCCTTCTTCTACTTCTTCTGATTCACCCTCCAGACCTCACCTTCTCCTTCTCCTTCTTCTAATTCTTCTGATTCACCCTCCAGACTTCATTTTCTCTTTCTCCTTCTTCTGCTTCTTCTGATTCACCCTCCAGACTTCACCTTCTCCTTCTCCTTCTTCTGCTTCTTCTGATTCACCCTCCAGACTTCGCCTTCTCCTTCTCCTTCTTCTACTTCTTCTGATTCACCCTCCAGACTTCATCTTCTCCTTCTCCTTCTTCTACTTCTTCTGATTCACCCTCCAGTCTTCACCTTCTCCTTCTCCTTCTTCTGCTTCTTCTGATTCACCCTCCAGACTTCACCTTCTCCTTCTCCTTCTTCTGCTTCTTCTGAATCACCCTCCTGACTTCACCTTCTCCTTCTCCTTCTTCTGCTTCTTCTGATTCACCCTCCAGACTTCACCTTCTCCTTCTCCTTCGTCTACTTCTTCTGATTCACCCTCCAGACTTCACCTTCTCCTTCTACTTCTTCTGCTTCTTCTGATTCACCCTCCAGAATTCACATTCTCCTTCTCCTTCTTCTGCTTCTTCTGATTCACCCTCCAGAATTCACCTTCTCCTTCTCCTTCTTCTGCTTCTTCTGATTCACCCTCCAGACTTCACCTTCTCCTTCTCCTTCTTCTGCTTCTTCTGATTCACCCTCCAGACTTCACCTTCTCCTTCTCCTTCTTCTACTTCTTCTGATTCACCCTCCAGACTTCACTTTCTCCTTCTCCTTCTTCTACTTCTTCTGACTCACCCTTCAGACTTCACCTTCTCCTTCTCCTTCTTCTGCTTCTTCTGATTCACCCTCCAGACTTCACCTTCTCCTTCTCCTTCTTCTACTTCTTCTGATTCACCCTCCAGACTTCACCTTCTCCTTCTCCTTTATCTGCTTCTTCTGATTCACCCTCCAGACTACACCTTCTCCTTCTCCTTCTTCTACTTCTTCTGATTCACCCTCCAGACTTCACCTTCTCCTTCTCCTTTTTCTGCTTCTTCTGATTCACCCTCTAGACTTCACCTTCTCCTTCTCTTATCTTCTACTTCTTCTGATTCACCCTCCAGACTTCACCTTCTCCTTCTCCTTCTTCTGCTTCTTCTCTACACCCTGCAGACTTCACCTTCTCCTTCTCCTTCTTCTGCTTCGCCCTCCAGACATCACCTTATCCTTCTCCTTCTTCTGCTTCTTCTGCTTCACCCTCCGGACTTCCCCTTCTCCTTCTCCTTTTTTGCTTCTTCTGCTTCACCCTCCTGACTTCACCTTCTCCTTCTCCTTCTTCTACTTCTTCTGATTCACCCTCCAGACCTCACCTTCTCCTTCTCCTTCTTCTAATTCTTCTGATTCACCCTCCAGACTTCATCTTCTCTTTCTCCTTCTTCTGCTTCTTCTGATTCACCCTCCAGACTTCACCTTCTCCTTCTCCTTCTTCTGCTTCTTCTGATTCACCCTCCAGACTTCGCCTTCTCCTTCTCCTTCTTCTACTTCTTCTGATTCACCCTCCAGACTTCATCTTCTCCTTCTCCTTCTTCTACTTCTTCTGATTCACCCTCCAGTCTTCACCTTCTCCTTCTCCTACTTCTGCTTCTTCTGATTCACCCTCCAGACTTCACCTTCTCCTTCTCCTTCTTCTGCTTCTTCTGAATCACCCTCCTGACTTCACCTTCTCCTTCTCCTTCTTCTGCTTCTTCTGATTCACCCTCCAGACTTCACCTTCTCCTTCTCCTTCTTCTACTTCTTCTGATTCACCCTCCAGACTTCACCTTCTCCTTCTACTTCTTCTGCTTCTTCTGATTCACCCTCCAGACTTCACCTTCTCCTTCTCCTTCTTCTGCTTCTTCTGATTCACCCTCCAGAATTCACCTTCTCCTTCTCCTTCTTCTGCTTCTTCTGATTCACCCTCCAGACTTCACCTTCTCCTTCTCCTTCTTCTGCTTCTTCTGATTCACCCTCCAGACTTCACCTTCTCCTTCTCCTTCTTCTACTTCTTCTGATTCACCCTCCGGACTTCACTTTCTCCTTCTCCTTCTTCTACTTCTTCTGACTCACCCTTCAGACTTCACCTTCTCCTTCTCCTTCTTCTGCTTCTTCTGATTCACCCTCCAGACTTCACCTTCTCCTTCTCCTTCTTCTACTTCTTCTGATTCACCCTCCAGACTTCACCTTCTCCTTCTCCTTCTTCTGCTTCTTCTGATTCACCCTCCAGACTACACCTTCTCCTTCTCCTTCTTCTACTTCTTCTGATTCACCCTCCAGACTTCACCTTCTCCTTCTCCTTTTTCTGCTTCTTCTGATTCACCCTCTAGACTTCAGCTTCTCCTTCTCTTATCTTCTACTTCTTCTGATTCACCCTCCAGACTTCACCTTCTCCTTCTCCTTCTTCTGCTTCTTTTGCTACACCCTGCAGACTTCACCTTCTCCTTCTCCTTCTTCTGCTTCTTCTGCTTCACCCTCCTGACTTCACCTTCTCCTTCTCCTTCTTCTACTTCTTCTGCTTCACCCCCCTGACTTCACCTTCTCCTTCTCCTTCTTCTGCTTCTTCTGATTCACCCTCCTAACTTCATCTTCTCCTTCTCCTTCTTCTGCTTCTTCTGATTCACCCTCCTGACTTCACCTTCTCCTTCTCCTTCTTCTGCTTCTTCTTATTCACCCTCCAGACTTCACCTTCTCCTTCTCCTTCTTCTGCTTCTTCTGATTCACCCTCCAGACTTCACCTTCTCCTTCTCCTTCTTCTGCTTCTTCTGATTCACCCTCCAGACCTCATCTTCTCCTTCTCCTTCTTCTACTTCTTCTGATTCACCCTCCAGACTTCATCTTCTCCTTCTCCATCTTCTACTTCTTCTGATTCACCCTCCAGTCTTCACCTTCTCCTTCTCCTTCTTCTGCTTCTTCTGATTCACCCTCCAGACTTCACCTTCTCCTTCTCCTTCTTCTGCTTCTTCTGATTCACCCTCCAGACTTCACCTTCTCCTTCTCCTTCTTCGACTTCTTCTGATTCACCCTCCAGACTTCATCTTCTCCTTCTACTTCTTGTGCTTCTTCTGATTCACCCTCCAGACTTCACCTTCTCCTTCTTCTGCTTCTTCTGATTCACCCTCCAGACTTCACCTTCTCCTTCTCCTTCTTCTGCTTCTTCTGATTCACCCTCCAGACTTCACTTTCTCCTTCTCCTTTTCTGCTTCTTCTGATTCACCCTCCAGACTTCACCTTCTCCTTCTCCTTCTTCTACTTCTTCTGATTCACCCTCCAGATTTCACCTTCTCCTTCTCCTTCTTCTGCTTCTTCTGATTCACCCTCCAGACTTCACCTTCTCCTTCTCCTTCGTCTACTTCTTCTGATTCACCCTCCATACTACACCTTCTCCTTCTCCTTCTTCTACTTCTTCTGATTCACCCTCCAGACTTCACCTTCTCCTTCTCCTTCTTCTGCTTCTTCTGATTCACCCTCCAGACTTCACCTTCTCCTTCTCCTTCTTCTACTTCTTCTGATTCACCCTCCAGACTTCACCTTTTCCTTCTCCTTCTTCTACTTCTTCTGATTCACCCTCCAGACTTCACCTTCTCCTTCTCCTTCTTCTACTTCTTCTGCTTCTCCCTCCAGATTTCACCTTCTCCTTCTCCTTCTTCTGCTTCTTCTGATTCACCCTCCAGACTTCACCTTCTCCTTCTCCTTCTTCTACTTCTTCTGATTCACCCTCCAGACTTCACCTTCTCCTTCTCCTTCTTCTACTTCTTCTGCTTCACCCTCCAGACTTCACCTTCTCCTTCTCCTTCTTCTGCTTCTTCTGCTTCACCCTCCAGACTTCACCTTCTCCTTCTCCTTCTTCTGCTTCTTCTGCTTCACCCTCCTGACTTCACCTTCTCCTTCTCCTTCTTCTACTTCTTCTGATTCACCCTCCGGACTTCGCCTTCTCCTTCTCCTTCTTGTACTTCTTCTGATTCACCCTCCAGCCTTCACCTTCTCCTTCTCCTTCTTCTGCTTCTTCTGCTTCACCCTCCAGACTTCACCTTCTCCTTCTCTTTCTTCTGCTTCTTCTGATTCACCCTCCAGACTTCACCTTCTCCTTCTCCTTCTTCTGATTCTTCTGATTCACCCTCCAGACTTCACCTTCTCCTTCTCCTTCTTGTGCTTCTTCTGATTCACCCTCCTGACTTCACCTTCTCCTTCTCCTTCTTCTACTTCTTCTGATTCACCCTCCTGACATCACCTTCTCCTTCTCCTTCTTCTACTTCTTCTGCTTCACCCTCCAGACTTCACCTTCTCCTTCTCCTTCTTCTGCTTCTTCTGCTTCACCCTCCAGACTTCACCTTCTCCTTCTCCTTCTTCTGCTTCTTCTGCTGCGCCCTCCAGACTTCACCTTCTCCTTCTCCTTCTTCTGCTTCTTCTGATTCACCCTCCTGACTTCACCCTCTCCTTCTCCTTCTTATACTTCTTCTGATTCACCCTCCAGACTTCACCTTCTCCTTCTCCTGCTTCTGCTTCTTCTGATTCACCCTCCTGACTTCACCTTCTCCTTCTCCTTCTTCTGCTTCTTCTGATTCACCCTCCAGACTTCACCTTCTCCTTCTCCTTCTTCTGTTTCTTCTGATTCACCCTCCAGACTTCACCTTCTCCTTCTCCTTCTTCTGCTTCTTCTGATTCACCCTCCAGACTTCACCTTCTCCTTCTCCTTCTTCTGCTTCTTCTGATTCACCCTCCAGACCTCACCTTCTCCTTCTCCTTCTTCTACTTCTTCTGATTCACCCTCCAGACTTCACCTTCTCCTTCTGCTTCTTCTACTTCTTCTGATTCACCCTCCAGTCTTCACCTTCTCCTTCTCCTTCTTCTGCTTCTTCTGATTCACCCTCCAGACTTCACCTTCTCCTTCTCCTTCTTCTGCTTCTTCTGATTCACCCTCCTGACTTCACCTTCTCCTTCTCCTTCTTCTGCTTCTTCTGATTCACCCTCCAAACTTCACCTTCTCCTTCTCCTTCTTCTACTTCCTCTGATTCACCCTCCAGACTTCACCTTCTCCTTCTACTTCTTCTGCTTCTTCTGATTCACCCTCCAGACTTCACCTTCTCCTTCTCCTTCTTCTGCTTCTTCTGATTCACCCTCCAGACTTCACCTTCTCCTTCTCCTTCTTCTGCTTCTTCTGATTCACCCTCCAGACTTCACCTTCTCCTTCTCCTTCTTTTGCTTCTTCTGATTCACCCTCCAGACTTCACCTTCTCCTTCTCCTTCTTCTACTTCTTCTGATTCACCCTCCAGACTTCACCTTCTCCTTCTCCTTCTTCTGCTTCTTCTGCTACACCCTGCAGACTTCACCTTCTCCTTCTCCTTCTTCTGCTTCTTCTGCTTCGCCCTCCAGACATCACCTTATCCTTCTCCTTCTTCTGCTTCTTCTGCTTCACCCTCCGGACTTCCCCTTCTCCTTCTCCTTTTTTGCTTCTTCTGCTTCACCCTCCTGACTTCACCTTCTCCTTCTCCTTCTTCTACTTCTTCTGATTCACCCTCCAGACTTCACCTTCTCCTTCTCCTTCTTCTGCTTCACCCTCCAGACTTCACCTTCTCCTTCTCCTTCTTCTGCTTCTTCTGCTGCTCCCGCCAGACTTCACCTTCTCCTTCTCCTTCTTCTGCTTCTTCTGCTTCACCCTCCTGACTTCACCTTCTCCTTCTCCTTCTTCTACTTCTTCTGCTTCACCCCCCTGACTTCACCTTCTCCTTCTCCTTCTTCTGCTTCTTCTGATTCACCCTCCTAACTTCATCTTCTCCTTCTCCTTCTTCTGCTTCTTCTGATTCACCCTCCTGACTTCACCTTCTCCTTCTCCTTCTTCTGCTTCTTCTTATTCACCCTCCAGACTTCACCTTCTCCTTCTCCTTCTTCTGCTTCTTCTGATTCACCCTCCAGACTTCACCTTCTCCTTCTCCTTCTTCTGCTTCTTCTGATTCACCCTCCAGACCTCATCTTCTCCTTCTCCTTCTTCTACTTCTTCTGATTCACCCACCAGACTTCATCTTCTCCTTCTCCATCTTCTACTTCTTCTGATTCACCCTCCAGTCTTCACCTTCTCCTTCTCCTTCTTCTGCTTCTTCTGATTCACCCTCCAGACTTCACCTTCTCCTTCTCCTTCTTCTGCTTCTTCTGATTCACCCTCCAGACTTCACCTTCTCCTTCTCCTTCTTCGACTTCTTCTGATTCACCCTCCAGACTTCATCTTCTCCTTCTACTTCTTGTGCTTCTTCTGATTCACCCTCCAGACTTCACCTTCTCCTTCTTCTGCTTCTTCTGATTCACCCTCCAGACTTCACCTTCTCCTTCTCCTTCTTCTGCTTCTTCTGATTCACCCTCCAGACTTCACTTTCTCCTTCTCCTTTTCTGCTTCTTCTGATTCACCCTCCAGACTTCACCTTCTCCTTCTCCTTCTTCTACTTCTTCTGATTCACCCTCCAGATTTCACCTTCTCCTTCTCCTTCTTCTGCTTCTTCTGATTCACCCTCCAGACTTCACCTTCTCCTTCTCCTTCGTCTACTTCTTCTGATTCACCCTCCAGACTACACCTTCTCCTTCTCCTTCTTCTACTTCTTCTGATTCACCCTCCAGACTTCACCTTCTCCTTCTCCTTCTTCTGCTTCTTCTGATTCACCCTCCAGACTTCACCTTCTCCTTCTCCTTCTTCTACTTCTTCTGATTCACCCTCCAGACTTCACCTTTTCCTTCTCCTTCTTCTACTTCTTCTGATTCACCCTCCAGACTTCACCTTCTCCTTCTCCTTCTTCTACTTCTTCTGCTTCTCCCTCCAGATTTCACCTTCTCCTTCTCCTTCTTCTGCTTCTTCTGATTCACCCTCCAGACTTCACCTTCTCCTTCTCCTTCTTCTACTTCTTCTGATTCACCCTCCAGACTTCACCTTCTCCTTCTCCTTCTTCTACTTCTTCTGCTTCACCCTCCAGACTTCACCTTCTCCTTCTCCTTCTTCTGCTTCTTCTGCTTCACCCTCCAGACTTCACCTTCTCCTTCTCCTTCTTCTGCTTCTTCTGCTTCACCCTCCTGACTTCACCTTCTCCTTCTCCTTCTTCTACTTCTTCTGATTCACCCTCCAGACTTCACCTTCTCCTTCTCCTTCTTCTACTTCTTCTGATTCACCCTCCAGCCTTCACCTTCTCCTTCTCCTTCTTCTGCTTCTTCTGCTTCACCCTCCAGACTTCACCTTCTCCTTCTCTTTCTTCTGCTTCTTCTGATTCACCCTCCAGACTTCACCTTCTCCTTCTCCTTCTTCTGATTCTTCTGATTCACCCTCCAGACTTCACCTTCTCCTTCTCCTTCTTGTGCTTCTTCTGATTCACCCTCCTGACTTCACCTTCTCCTTCTCCTTCTTCTACTTCTTCTGATTCACCCTCCTGACATCACCTTCTCCTTCTCCTTCTTCTACTTCTTCTGCTTCACCCTCCAGACTTCACCTTCTCCTTCTCCTTCTTCTACTTCTTCTGCTTCACCCTCCAGACTTCACCTTCTCCTTCTCCTTCTTCTGCTTCTTCTGATTCACCCTCCAGACTTCGCCTTCTCCTTCTCCTTCTTCTACTTCTTCTGATTCACCCTCCAGACTTCATCTTCTCCTTCTCCTTCTTCTACTTCTTCTGATTCACCCTCCAGTCTTCACCTTCTCCTTCTCCTTCTTCTGCTTCTTCTGATTCACCCTCCAGACTTCACCTTCTCATTCTCCTTCTTCTGCTTCTTCTGAATCACCCTCCTGACTTCACCTTCTCCTTCTCCTTCTTCTGCTTCTTCTGATTCACCCTCCAGACTTCACCTTCTCCTTCTCCTTCGTCTACTTCTTCTGATTCACCCTCCAGACTTCACCTTCTCCTTCTACTTCTTCTGCTTCTTCTGATTCACCCTCCAGAATTCACATTCTCCTTCTCCTTCTTCTGCTTCTTCTGATTCACCCTCCAGAATTCACCTTCTCCTTCTCCTTCTTCTGCTTCTTCTGATTCACCCTCCAGACTTCACCTTCTCCTTCTCCTTCTTCTGCTTCTTCTGATTCACCCTCCAGACTTCACCTTCTCCTTCTCCTTCTTCTACTTCTTCTGATTCACCCTCCAGACTTCACTTTCTCCTTCTCCTTCTTCTACTTCTTCTGACTCACCCTTCAGACTTCACCTTCTCCTTCTCCTTCTTCTGCTTCTTCTGATTCACCCTCCAGACTTCACCTTCTCCTTCTCCTTCTTCTACTTCTTCTGATTCACCCTCCAGACTTCACCTTCTCCTTCTCCTTTATCTGCTTCTTCTGATTCACCCTCCAGACTACACCTTCTCCTTCTCCTTCTTCTACTTCTTCTGATTCACCCTCCAGACTTCACCTTCTCCTTCTCCTTTTTCTGCTTCTTCTGATTCACCCTCTAGACTTCACCTTCTCCTTCTCTTATCTTCTACTTCTTCTGATTCACCCTCCAGACTTCACCTTCTCCTTCTCCTTCTTCTGCTTCTTCTCTACACCCTGCAGACTTCACCTTCTCCTTCTCCTTCTTCTGCTTCGCCCTCCAGACATCACCTTATCCTTCTCCTTCTTCTGCTTCTTCTGCTTCACCCTCCGGACTTCCCCTTCTCCTTCTCCTTTTTTGCTTCTTCTGCTTCACCCTCCTGACTTCACCTTCTCCTTCTCCTTCTTCTACTTCTTCTGATTCACCCTCCAGACCTCACCTTCTCCTTCTCCTTCTTCTAATTCTTCTGATTCACCCTCCAGACTTCATCTTCTCTTTCTCCTTCTTCTGCTTCTTCTGATTCACCCTCCAGACTTCACCTTCTCCTTCTCCTTCTTCTGCTTCTTCTGATTCACCCTCCAGACTTCGCCTTCTCCTTCTCCTTCTTCTACTTCTTCTGATTCACCCTCCAGACTTCATCTTCTCCTTCTCCTTCTTCTACTTCTTCTGATTCACCCTCCAGTCTTCACCTTCTCCTTCTCCTACTTCTGCTTCTTCTGATTCACCCTCCAGACTTCACCTTCTCCTTCTCCTTCTTCTGCTTCTTCTGAATCACCCTCCTGACTTCACCTTCTCCTTCTCCTTCTTCTGCTTCTTCTGATTCACCCTCCAGACTTCACCTTCTCCTTCTCCTTCTTCTACTTCTTCTGATTCACCCTCCAGACTTCACCTTCTCCTTCTACTTCTTCTGCTTCTTCTGATTCACCCTCCAGACTTCACCTTCTCCTTCTCCTTCTTCTGCTTCTTCTGATTCACCCTCCAGAATTCACCTTCTCCTTCTCCTTCTTCTGCTTCTTCTGATTCACCCTCCAGACTTCACCTTCTCCTTCTCCTTCTTCTGCTTCTTCTGATTCACCCTCCAGACTTCACCTTCTCCTTCTCCTTCTTCTACTTCTTCTGATTCACCCTCCGGACTTCACTTTCTCCTTCTCCTTCTTCTACTTCTTCTGACTCACCCTTCAGACTTCACCTTCTCCTTCTCCTTCTTCTGCTTCTTCTGATTCACCCTCCAGACTTCACCTTCTCCTTCTCCTTCTTCTACTTCTTCTGATTCACCCTCCAGACTTCACCTTCTCCTTCTCCTTCTTCTGCTTCTTCTGATTCACCCTCCAGACTACACCTTCTCCTTCTCCTTCTTCTACTTCTTCTGATTCACCCTCCAGACTTCACCTTCTCCTTCTCCTTTTTCTGCTTCTTCTGATTCACCCTCTAGACTTCACCTTCTCCTTCTCTTATCTTCTACTTCTTCTGATTCACCCTCCAGACTTCACCTTCTCCTTCTCCTTCTTCTGCTTCTTTTGCTACACCCTGCAGACTTCACCTTCTCCTTCTCCTTCTTCTGCTTCTTCTGCTTCACCCTCCTGACTTCACCTTCTCCTTCTCCTTCTTCTACTTCTTCTGCTTCACCCCCCTGACTTCACCTTCTCCTTCTCCTTCTTCTGCTTCTTCTGATTCACCCTCCTAACTTCATCTTCTCCTTCTCCTTCTTCTGCTTCTTCTGATTCACCCTCCTGACTTCACCTTCTCCTTCTCCTTCTTCTGCTTCTTCTTATTCACCCTCCAGACTTCACCTTCTCCTTCTCCTTCTTCTGCTTCTTCTGATTCACCCTCCAGACTTCACCTTCTCCTTCTCCTTCTTCTGCTTCTTCTGATTCACCCTCCAGACCTCATCTTCTCCTTCTCCTTCTTCTACTTCTTCTGATTCACCCTCCAGACTTCATCTTCTCCTTCTCCATCTTCTACTTCTTCTGATTCACCCTCCAGTCTTCACCTTCTCCTTCTCCTTCTTCTGCTTCTTCTGATTCACCCTCCAGACTTCACCTTCTCCTTCTCCTTCTTCTGCTTCTTCTGATTCACCCTCCAGACTTCACCTTCTCCTTCTCCTTCTTCGACTTCTTCTGATTCACCCTCCAGACTTCATCTTCTCCTTCTACTTCTTGTGCTTCTTCTGATTCACCCTCCAGACTTCACCTTCTCCTTCTTCTGCTTCTTCTGATTCACCCTCCAGACTTCACCTTCTCCTTCTCCTTCTTCTGCTTCTTCTGATTCACCCTCCAGACTTCACTTTCTCCTTCTCCTTTTCTGCTTCTTCTGATTCACCCTCCAGACTTCACCTTCTCCTTCTCCTTCTTCTACTTCTTCTGATTCACCCTCCAGATTTCACCTTCTCCTTCTCCTTCTTCTGCTTCTTCTGATTCACCCTCCAGACTTCACCTTCTCCTTCTCCTTCGTCTACTTCTTCTGATTCACCCTCCATACTACACCTTCTCCTTCTCCTTCTTCTACTTCTTCTGATTCACCCTCCAGACTTCACCTTCTCCTTCTCCTTCTTCTGCTTCTTCTGATTCACCCTCCAGACTTCACCTTCTCCTTCTCCTTCTTCTACTTCTTCTGATTCACCCTCCAGACTTCACCTTTTCCTTCTCCTTCTTCTACTTCTTCTGATTCACCCTCCAGACTTCACCTTCTCCTTCTCCTTCTTCTACTTCTTCTGCTTCTCCCTCCAGATTTCACCTTCTCCTTCTCCTTCTTCTGCTTCTTCTGATTCACCCTCCAGACTTCACCTTCTCCTTCTCCTTCTTCTACTTCTTCTGATTCACCCTCCAGACTTCACCTTCTCCTTCTCCTTCTTCTACTTCTTCTGCTTCACCCTCCAGACTTCACCTTCTCCTTCTCCTTCTTCTGCTTCTTCTGCTTCACCCTCCAGACTTCACCTTCTCCTTCTCCTTCTTCTGCTTCTTCTGCTTCACCCTCCTGACTTCACCTTCTCCTTCTCCTTCTTCTACTTCTTCTGATTCACCCTCCGGACTTCGCCTTCTCCTTCTCCTTCTTGTACTTCTTCTGATTCACCCTCCAGCCTTCACCTTCTCCTTCTCCTTCTTCTGCTTCTTCTGCTTCACCCTCCAGACTTCACCTTCTCCTTCTCTTTCTTCTGCTTCTTCTGATTCACCCTCCAGACTTCACCTTCTCCTTCTCCTTCTTCTGATTCTTCTGATTCACCCTCCAGACTTCACCTTCTCCTTCTCCTTCTTGTGCTTCTTCTGATTCACCCTCCTGACTTCACCTTCTCCTTCTCCTTCTTCTACTTCTTCTGATTCACCCTCCTGACATCACCTTCTCCTTCTCCTTCTTCTACTTCTTCTGCTTCACCCTCCAGACTTCACCTTCTCCTTCTCCTTCTTCTGCTTCTTCTGCTTCACCCTCCAGACTTCACCTTCTCCTTCTCCTTCTTCTGCTTCTTCTGCTGCGCCCTCCAGACTTCACCTTCTCCTTCTCCTTCTTCTGCTTCTTCTGATTCACCCTCCTGACTTCACCCTCTCCTTCTCCTTCTTATACTTCTTCTGATTCACCCTCCAGACTTCACCTTCTCCTTCTCCTGCTTCTGCTTCTTCTGATTCACCCTCCTGACTTCACCTTCTCCTTCTCCTTCTTCTGCTTCTTCTGATTCACCCTCCAGACTTCACCTTCTCCTTCTCCTTCTTCTGTTTCTTCTGATTCACCCTCCAGACTTCACCTTCTCCTTCTCCTTCTTCTGCTTCTTCTGATTCACCCTCCAGACTTCACCTTCTCCTTCTCCTTCTTCTGCTTCTTCTGATTCACCCTCCAGACCTCACCTTCTCCTTCTCCTTCTTCTACTTCTTCTGATTCACCCTCCAGACTTCACCTTCTCCTTCTGCTTCTTCTACTTCTTCTGATTCACCCTCCAGTCTTCACCTTCTCCTTCTCCTTCTTCTGCTTCTTCTGATTCACCCTCCAGACTTCACCTTCTCCTTCTCCTTCTTCTGCTTCTTCTGATTCACCCTCCTGACTTCACCTTCTCCTTCTCCTTCTTCTGCTTCTTCTGATTCACCCTCCAAACTTCACCTTCTCCTTCTCCTTCTTCTACTTCCTCTGATTCACCCTCCAGACTTCACCTTCTCCTTCTACTTCTTCTGCTTCTTCTGATTCACCCTCCAGACTTCACCTTCTCCTTCTCCTTCTTCTGCTTCTTCTGATTCACCCTCCAGACTTCACCTTCTCCTTCTCCTTCTTCTGCTTCTTCTGATTCACCCTCCAGACTTCACCTTCTCCTTCTCCTTCTTCTGCTTCTTCTGATTCACCCTCCAGACTTCACCTTCTCCTTCTCCTTCTTCTACTTCTTCTGATTCACCCTCCAGACTTCACCTTCTCCTTCTCCTTCTTCTGCTTCTTCTGCTACACCCTGCAGACTTCACCTTCTCCTTCTCCTTCTTCTGCTTCTTCTGCTTCGCCCTCCAGACATCACCTTATCCTTCTCCTTCTTCTGCTTCTTCTGCTTCACCCTCCGGACTTCCCCTTCTCCTTCTCCTTTTTTGCTTCTTCTGCTTCACCCTCCTGACTTCACCTTCTCCTTCTCCTTCTTCTACTTCTTCTGATTCACCCTCCAGACTTCACCTTCTCCTTCTCCTTCTTCTGCTTCACCCTCCAGACTTCACCTTCTCCTTCTCCTTCTTCTGCTTCTTCTGCTGCTCCCGCCAGACTTCACCTTCTCCTTCTCCTTCTTCTGCTTCTTCTGCTTCACCCTCCTGACTTCACCTTCTCCTTCTCCTTCTTCTACTTCTTCTGCTTCACCCCCCTGACTTCACCTTCTCCTTCTCCTTCTTCTGCTTCTTCTGATTCACCCTCCTAACTTCATCTTCTCCTTCTCCTTCTTCTGCTTCTTCTGATTCACCCTCCTGACTTCACCTTCTCCTTCTCCTTCTTCTGCTTCTTCTTATTCACCCTCCAGACTTCACCTTCTCCTTCTCCTTCTTCTGCTTCTTCTGATTCACCCTCCAGACTTCACCTTCTCCTTCTCCTTCTTCTGCTTCTTCTGATTCACCCTCCAGACCTCATCTTCTCCTTCTCCTTCTTCTACTTCTTCTGATTCACCCACCAGACTTCATCTTCTCCTTCTCCATCTTCTACTTCTTCTGATTCACCCTCCAGTCTTCACCTTCTCCTTCTCCTTCTTCTGCTTCTTCTGATTCACCCTCCAGACTTCACCTTCTCCTTCTCCTTCTTCTGCTTCTTCTGATTCACCCTCCAGACTTCACCTTCTCCTTCTCCTTCTTCGACTTCTTCTGATTCACCCTCGAGACTTCATCTTCTCCTTCTACTTCTTGTGCTTCTTCTGATTCACCCTCCAGACTTCACCTTCTCCTTCTTCTGCTTCTTCTGATTCACCCTCCAGACTTCACCTTCTCCTTCTCCTTCTTCTGCTTCTTCTGATTCACCCTCCAGACTTCACTTTCTCCTTCTCCTTTTCTGCTTCTTCTGATTCACCCTCCAGACTTCACCTTCTCCTTCTCCTTCTTCTACTTCTTCTGATTCACCCTCCAGATTTCACCTTCTCCTTCTCCTTCTTCTGCTTCTTCTGATTCACCCTCCAGACTTCACCTTCTCCTTCTCCTTCGTCTACTTCTTCTGATTCACCCTCCAGACTACACCTTCTCCTTCTCCTTCTTCTACTTCTTCTGATTCACCCTCCAGACTTCACCTTCTCCTTCTCCTTCTTCTGCTTCTTCTGATTCACCCTCCAGACTTCACCTTCTCCTTCTCCTTCTTCTACTTCTTCTGATTCACCCTCCAGACTTCACCTTTTCCTTCTCCTTCTTCTACTTCTTCTGATTCACCCTCCAGACTTCACCTTCTCCTTCTCCTTCTTCTACTTCTTCTGCTTCTCCCTCCAGATTTCACCTTCTCCTTCTCCTTCTTCTGCTTCTTCTGATTCACCCTCCAGACTTCACCTTCTCCTTCTCCTTCTTCTACTTCTTCTGATTCACCCTCCAGACTTCACCTTCTCCTTCTCCTTCTTCTACTTCTTCTGCTTCACCCTCCAGACTTCACCTTCTCCTTCTCCTTCTTCTGCTTCTTCTGCTTCACCCTCCAGACTTCACCTTCTCCTTCTCCTTCTTCTGCTTCTTCTGCTTCACCCTCCTGACTTCACCTTCTCCTTCTCCTTCTTCTACTTCTTCTGATTCACCCTCCAGACTTCACCTTCTCCTTCTCCTTCTTCTACTTCTTCTGATTCACCCTCCAGCCTTCACCTTCTCCTTCTCCTTCTTCTGCTTCTTCTGCTTCACCCTCCAGACTTCACCTTCTCCTTCTCTTTCTTCTGCTTCTTCTGATTCACCCTCCAGACTTCACCTTCTCCTTCTCCTTCTTCTGATTCTTCTGATTCACCCTCCAGACTTCACCTTCTCCTTCTCCTTCTTGTGCTTCTTCTGATTCACCCTCCTGACTTCACCTTCTCCTTCTCCTTCTTCTACTTCTTCTGATTCACCCTCCTGACATCACCTTCTCCTTCTCCTTCTTCTACTTCTTCTGCTTCACCCTCCAGACTTCACCTTCTCCTTCTCCTTCTTCTGCTTCTTCTGCTTCACCCTCCAGACTTCACCTTCTCCTTCTCCTACTTCTGCTTCTTCTGCTGCGCCCTCCAGACTTCACCTTCTCCTTCTCCTTCTTCTGCTTCTTCTGATTCACCCTCCTGACTTCACCCTCTCCTTCTCCTTCTTATACTTCTTCTGATTCACCCTCCAGACTTCACCTTCTCCTTCTCCTGCTTCTGCTTCTTCTGATTCACCCTCCTGACTTCACCTTCTCCTTCTCCTTCTTCTGCTTCTTCTGATTCACCCTCCAGACTTCACCTTCTCCTTCTCCTTCTTCTGTTTCTTCTGATTCACCCTCCAGACTTCACCTTCTCCTTCTCCTTCTTCTGCTTCTTCTGATTCACCCTCCAGACTTCACCTTCTCCTTCTCCTTCTTCTGCTTCTTCTGATTCACCCTCCAGACCTCACCTTCTCCTTCTCCTTCTTCTACTTCTTCTGATTCACCCTCCAGACTTCACCTTCTCCTTCTGCTTCTTCTACTTCTTCTGATTCACCCTCCAGTCTTCACCTTCTCCTTCTCCTTCTTCTGCTTCTTCTGATTCACCCTCCAGACTTCACCTTCTCCTTCTCCTTCTTCTGCTTCTTCTGATTCACCCTCCTGACTTCACCTTCTCCTTCTCCTTCTTCTGCTTCTTCTGATTCACCCTCCAAACTTCACCTTCTCCTTCTCCTTCTTCTACTTCTTCTGATTCACCCTCCAGACTTCACCTTCTCCTTCTACTTCTTCTGCTTCTTCTGATTCACCCTCCAGACTTCACCTTCTCCTTCTCCTTCTTCTGCTTCTTCTGATTCACCCTCCAGACTTCACCTTCTCCTTCTCCTTCTTCTGCTTCTTCTGATTCACCCTCCAGACTTCACCTTCTCCTTCTCCTTCTTCTGCTTCTTTTGATTCACCCTCCAGACTTCACCTTCTCCTTCTCCTTCTTCTACTTCTTCTGATTCACCCTCCAGACTTCACCTTCTCCTTCTCCTTCTTCTGCTTCTTCTGATTCACCCTCCAGACTTCACCTTCTCCTTCTCCTTCGTCTACTTCTTCTGATTCACCCTCCAGACTACACCTTCTCCTTCTCCTTCTTCTACTTCTTCTGATTCACCCTCCTGACTTCACCTTCTCCTTCTCCTTCTTCTGCTTCTTCTGCTTCACCCTCCAGACTTCACCTTCTACTTCTCCTTTTTCTGCTTCTTCTGCTTCACCCTCCAGACTTCACCTTCTCCTTCTCCTTCTTCTGCTTCTTCTGCTTCACCCTCCTGACTTCACCTTCTCCTTCTCCTTCTTCTACTTCTTCTGATTCACCCTCCAGACTTCACCTTCTCCTTCTCCTTCTTCTGCTTCTTCTGCTTCACCCTCCAGACTTCACCTTCTCCTTCTCCTTCTTCTGCTTCTTCTGCTTCACCCTCCTGACTTCACCTTCTCCTTCTCCTTCTTCTACTTCTTCTGATTCACCCTCCAGACTTCACCTTCTCCTCCTCCTTCTTCTGCTTCTTCTGCTTCACCCTCCAAACTTCACCTTCTCCTTTTCCTTCTTCTGCTTCTTCTGATTCACCCTCCAGACTTCACCTTCTCCTTCTCCTTCTTCGACTTCTTCTGATTCACCCTCCAGACTTCATCTTCTCCTTCTACTTCTTGTGCTTCTTCTGATTCACCCTCCAGACTTCACCTTCTCCTTCTTCTGCTTCTTCTGATTCACCCTCCAGACTTCACCTTCTCCTTCTCCTTCTTCTGCTTCTTCTGATTCACCCTCCAGACTTCACTTTCTCCTTCTCCTTTTCTGCTTCTTCTGATTCACCCTCCAGACTTCACCTTCTCCTTCTCCTTCTTCTACTTCTTCTGATTCACCCTCCAGATTTCACCTTCTCCTTCTCCTTCTTCTGCTTCTTCTGATTCACCCTCCAGACTTCATCTTCTCCTTCTCCTTCGTCTACTTCTTCTGATTCACCCTCCAGACTACACCTTCTCCTTCTCCTTCTTCTACTTCTTCTGATTCACCCTCCAGACTTCACCTTCTCCTTCTCCTTCTTCTGCTTCTTCTGATTCACCCTCCAGACTTCACCTTCTCCTTCTCCTTCTTCTACTTCTTCTGATACACCCTCCAGACTTCACCTTTTCCTTCTCCTTCTTGCACTTCTTCTGATTCACCCTCCAGACTTCACCTTCTCCTTCTCCTTCTTCTACTTCTTCTGCTTCTCCCTCCAGATTTCACCTTCTCCTTCTCCTTCTTCTGCTTCTTCTGATTCACCCTCCAGACTTCACCTTCTCCTTCTCCTTCTTCTACTTCTTCTGATTCACCCTCCAGACTTCACCTTCTCCTTCTCCTTCTTCTACTTCTTCTGCTTCACCCTCCAGACTTCACCTTCTCCTTCTCCTTCTTCTGCTTCTTCTGCTTCACCCTCCAGACTTCACCTTCTCCTTCTCCTTCTTCTGCTTCTTCTGCTTCGCCCTCCTGACTTCACCTTCTCCTTCTCCTTCTTCTACTTCTTCTGATTCACCCTCCAGACTTCACCTTCTCCTTCTCCTTCTTCTACTTCTTCTGATTCACCCTCCAGCCTTCACCTTCTCCTTCTCCTTCTTCTGCTTCTTCTGCTTCACCCTCCAGACTTCACCTTCTCCTTCTCTTTCTTGTGCTTCTTCTGATTCACCCTCCAGACTTCACCTTCTCCTTCTCCTTCTTCTGACTCTTCTGATTCACCCTCCAGACTTCACCTTCTCCTTCTCCTTCTTGTGCTTCTTCTGATTCACCCTCCTGACTTCACCTTCTCCTTCTCCTTCTTCTACTTATTCTGATTCACCCTCCTGACATCACCTTCTCCTTCTCCTTCTTCTACTTCTTCTGCTTCACCCTCCAGACTTCACCTTCTCCTTCTCCTTCTTCTGCTTCACCCTCCAGACTTCACCTTCTCCTTCTCCTTCTTCTGCTTCTTCTGTTGCGCCCTCCAGACTTCACCTTCTCCTTCTCCTTCTTCTGCTTCTTCTGATTCACCCTCCTGACTTCACCCTCTCCTTCTCCTTCTTATACTTCTTCTGATTCACCCTCCAGACTTCACCTTCTCCTTCTCCTGCTTCTGCTTCTTCTGATTCACCCTCCTGACTTCACCTTCTCCTTCTCCTTCTTCTGCTTCTTCTGATTCACCCTCCAGACTTCACCTTCTCCTTCTCCTTCTTCTGTTTCTTCTGATTCACCCTCCAGACTTCACCTTCTCCTTCTCCTTCTTCTGCTTCTTCTGATTCACCCTCCAGACCTCATCTTCTCCTTCTCCTTCTTCTACTTCTTCTGATTCACCCTCCAGACTTCATCTTCTCCTTCTCCGTCTTCTACTTCTTCTGATTCACCCTCCAGTCTTCACCTTCTCCTTCTCCTTCTTCTGCTTCTTCTGATTCACCCTCCAGACTTCACCTTCTCCTTCTCCTTCTTCTGCTTCTTCTGATTCACCCCCCAGACCTCACCTTCTCCTTCTCCTTCTTCTACTTCTTCTGATTCACCCTCCAGACTTCACCTTCTGCTTCTGCTTCTTCTACTTCTTCTGATTCACCCTTCAGTCTTCACCTTCTCCTTCTCCTTCTTCTGCTTCTTCTGATTCACCCTCCAGACTTCACCTTCTCCTTCTCCTTCTTCTGCTTCTTCTGATTCACCCTCCTGACTTCACCTTCTCCTTCTCCTTCTTCTGCTTCTTCTGATTCACCCTCCAAACTTCACCTTCTCCTTCTCCTTCTTCTACTTCTTCTGATTCACCCTCCAGACTTCACCTTCTCCTTCTACTTCTTCTGCTTCTTCTGATTCACCCTCCAGACTTCACCTTCTCCTTCTCCTTCTTCTGCTTCTTCTGATTCACCCTCCAGACTTCACCTTCTCCTTCTCCTTCTTCTGCTTCTTCTGATTCACCCTCCAGACTTCACCTTCTCCTTCTCCTTCTTCTGCTTCTTCTGATTCACCCTCCAGACTTCACCTTCTCCTTCTCCTTCTTCTACTTCTTCTGATTCACCCTCCAGACTTCACCTTCTCCTTCTCCTTCTTCTGCTTCTTCTGATTCACCCTCCAGACTTCACCTTCTCCTTCTCCTTCGTCTACTTCTTCTGATTCACCCTCCAGACTACACCTTCTCCTTCTCCTTCTTCTACTTCTTCTGATTCACCCTCCTGACTTCACCTTCTCCTTCTCCTTCTTCTGCTTCTTCTGCTTCACCCTCCAGACTTCACCTTCTACTTCTCCTTTTTCTGCTTCTTCTGCTTCACCCTCCAGACTTCACCTTCTCCTTCTCCTTCTTCTGCTTCTTCTGCTTCACCCTCCTGACTTCACCTTCTCCTTCTCCTTCTTCTACTTCTTCTGATTCACCCTCCAGACTTCACCTTCTCCTTCTCTTTCTTGTGCTTCTTCTGATTCACCCTCCAGACTTCATCTTCTCCTTCTCCTTCTTCTGACTCTTCTGATTCACCCTCCAGACTTCACCTTCTCCTTCTCCTTCTTCTGCTTCTTCTGCTTCACCCTCCTGACTTCACCTTCTCCTTCTCCTTCTTCTACTTCTTCTGATTCACCCTCCAGACTTCACCTTCTCCTTCTCCTTCTTCTGCTTCTTCTGCTTCACCCTCCAGACTTCACCTACTCCTTCTCCTTCTTCTGATTCTTCTGCTGCTTTCGCCAGACTTCACCTTCTCCTTCTCCTTCTTCTGCTTCTTCTGCTTCACCCTCCAGACTTCACCTTCTCCTTCTCCTTCTTCTGTTTCTTCTGATTCACCCTCCAGACTTCACCTTCTCCTTCTCCTTCTTCTGCTTCTTCTGATTCACCCTCCAGACCTCCTCTTCTCCTTCTCCTTCTTCTACTTCTTCTGATTCACCCTCCAGACTTCATCTTCTCCTTCTCCGTCTTCTACTTCTTCTGATTCACCCTCCAGTCTTCACCTTCTCCTTCTCCTTCTTCTGCTTCTTCTGATTCACCCTCCAGACTTCACCTTCTCCTTCTCCTTCTTCTGCTTCTTCTGATTCACCCTCCAGACCTCACCTTCTCCTTCTCCTTCTTCTACTTCTTCTGATTCACCCTCCAGACTTCATCTTCTCCTTCTGCTTCTTCTACTTCTTCCGATTCACCCTCCAGTCTTCACCTTCTCCTTCTCCTTCTTCTGCTTCTTCTGATTCACCCTCCAGACTTCACCTTCTCCTTCTCCTTCTTCTGCTTCTTCTGATTCACCCTCCTGACTTCACCTTCTCCTTCTCCTTCTTCTGCTTCTTCTGATTCACCCTCCAAACTTCACCTTCTCCTTCTCCTTCTTCTACTTCTTCTCATTCACCCTCCAGACTTCACCTTCTCCTTCTACTTCTTCTGCTTCTTCTGATTCACCTTCCAGACTTCACCTTCTCCTTCTCCTTCTTCTGCTTCTTCTGATTCACCCTCCAGACTTCACCTTCTCCTTCTCCATCTTCATCTTCTTCTGATTCACCCTCCAGACTTCACCTTCTCCTTCTCCTTCTTCTGCTTCTTCTGATTCACCCTCCAGATTTCACCTTCTCCTTCTCCTTCTTCTACTTCTTCTGATTCACCCTCCAGACTTCACCTTCTCCTTCTCCTTCGTCTACTTCTTCTGATTCACCCTCCAGACTACACCTTCTCCTTCTCCTTCTCCTACTTCTTCTGATTCACCCTCCTGACTTCACCTTCTCCTTCTCCTTCTTCTGCTTGTTCTGCTTCACCCTCCAGACTTCACCTTCTCCTTCTCCTTTTTCTGCTTCTTCTGCTTTACCCTCCAGACTTCACCTTCTCCTTCTCCTTCTTCTGCTTCTTCTGCTTCACCCTCCTGACTTCACCTTCTCCTTATCCTTCTTCGACTTCTTCTGATTCACCCTCCAGACTTCACCTTCTCCTTCTCCTTCTTCTGCTCCTTCTGCTTCACCCTCCAGACTTCACCTTCTCCTTCTCCTTCTTCTGCTTCTTCTGCTTCACCCTCCTGACTTCACCTTCTCCTTCTCCTTCTTCTACTTCTTCTGATTCACCCTCCAGACTTCACCATCTCCTTCTCCTTCTTCTGCTTCTTCTGCTTCACCCTCCAGACTTCACCTACTCCTTCTCCTTCTTCTGCTTCTTCTGCTGCGCCCGCCAGACTTCACCTTCTCCTTCTCCTTCTTCAACTTCTTCTGCTTCACCCCCCTGACTTCACCTTCTCCTTCTCCTTCTTCTGCTTCTTCTGATTCACCCTCCTGACCTCACCTTCTCCTTCTCCTTCTTCTGCTTCTTCTGATTCACCCTCCAGACTTCACCTTCTCCTTCTCCTTCTTCTGCTTCTTCTGATTCACCCTCCAGACCTCACCTTCTCCTTCTCCTTCTTCTACTTCTTCTGATTCACCCTCCTGACTTCACCTTCTCCTTCTCCTTCTTCTACTTCTTCTGATTCTCCCTCCAGACTTCACCTTCTCCTTCTCCTTCTTCTACTTCTTCTGATTCACCCTCCAGACTTCACCTTCTCCTTCTCCTTATTCTGCTTCTTCTGATTCACCCTCCAGACTTCACCTTCTCCTTCTCCTTCTTCTGCTTCTTCTGATTCACCCTCCAGACTTCACCTTCTCCTTCTCCTTCTTCTGCTTCATCTGATTCACCCTCCAGACTTCACCTTCTCCTTCTCCTTCTTCTACTTCTTCTGATTCACCCTCCAGACTTCATCTTCTCCTTCTCCTTCTTCTGCTTCTTCTGATTCACCCTCCAGACTTCACCTTCTCCTTCTCCTTCTTCTGCTTCTTCTGATCCACCCTCCAGACTTCACCTTCTCCTTCTCCTTCTTCTACTTCTTCTGATTCACCCTCCAGACTTCACCTTCTCCTTCTCCTTCTTCTACTTCTTCTGATTCACCCTCCAGACTTCACCTTCTCCTTCTCCTTCTTCTGCTTCTTCTGATTCACCCTCCAGACTTCATCTTCTTCTTCTCCTTCTTCTGCTTCTTCTGATTCACCCTCCAGACTTCACCTTCTCCTTCTCCTTCTTCTGCTTCTTCTGATTCACCCTTCAGACTTCACCTTCTCCTTCTCCTTCTTCTGCTTCTTCTGATTCACCCTCCAGACCTCACCTTCTCCTTCTCCTTCTTCTAATTCTTCTGATTCACCCTCCAGACTTCATCTTCTCTTTCTCCTTCTTCTGCTTCTTCTGATTCACCCTCCAGACTTCACCTTCTCCTTCTCCTTCTTCTGCTTCTTCTGATTCACCCTCCAGACTTCGCCTTCTCCTTCTCCTTCTTCTACTTCTTCTGATTCACCCTCCAGACTTCATCTTCTCCTTCTCCTTCTTCTACTTCTTCTGATTCACCCTCCAGTCTTCACCTTCTCCTTCTCCTTCTTCTGCTTCTTCTGATTCACCCTCCAGACTTCACCTTCTCCTTCTCCTTCTTCTGCTTCTTCTGAATCACCCTCCTGACTTCACCTTCTCCTTCTCCTTCTTCTGCTTCTTCTGATTCACCCTCCAGACTTCACCTTCTCCTTCTCCTTCTTCTACTTCTTCTGATTCACCCTCCAGACTTCACCTTCTCCTTCTACTTCTTCTGCTTCTTCTGATTCACCCTCCAGACTTCACCTTCTCCTTCTCCTTCTTCTGCTTCTTCTGATTCACCCTCCAGAATTCACCTTCTCCTTCTCCTTCTTCTGCTTCTTCTGATTCACCCTCCAGACTTCACCTTCTCCTTCTCCTTCTTCTGCTTCTTCTGATTCACCCTCCAGACTTCACCTTCTCCTTCTCCTTCTTCTACTTCTTCTGATTCACCCTCCAGACTTCACTTTCTCCTTCTCCTTCTTCTACTTCTTCTGACTCACCCTTCAGACTTCACCTTCTCCTTCTCCTTCTTCTGCTTCTTCTGATTCACCCTCCAGACTTCACCTTCTCCTTCTCCTTCTTCTACTTCTTCTGATTCACCCTCCAGACTTCACCTTCTCCTTCTCCTTCTTCTGCTTCTTCTGATTCACCCTCCAGACTACACCTTCTCCTTCTCCTTCTTCTACTTCTTCTGATTCACCCTCCAGACTTCACCTTCTCCTTCTCCTTTTTCTGCTTCTTCTGATTCACCCTCTAGACTTCACCTTCTCCTTCTCTTATCTTCTACTTCTTCCGATTCACCCTCCAGACTTCACCTTCTCCTTCTCCTTCTTCTGCTTCTTCTGCTACACCCTGCAGACTTCACCTTCTCCTTCTCCTTCTTCTGCTTCTTCTGCTTCACCCTCCAGACTTCACCTTCTCCTTCTCCTTCTTCTGCTTCTTCTGCTTCACCCTCCAGACTTCACCTTCTCCTTCTCCTTCTTCTACTTCTTCTGCTTCACCCTCCGGACTTCCCCTTCTCCTTCTCCTTTTTTGCTTCTTCTGCTTCACCCTCCTGACTTCACCTTCTCCTTCTCCTTCTTCTACTTCTTCTGATTCACCCTCCAGACTTCACCTTCTCCTTCTCCTTCTTCTGCTTCACCCTCCAGACTTCACCTTCTCCTTCTCCTTCGTCTACTTCTTCTGATTCACCCTCCAGACTACACCTTCTCCTTCTCCTTCTTCTACTTCTTCTGATTCACCCTCCTCACTTCACCTTGTCCTTCTCCTTCTTCTGCTTCTTCTGCTTCACCCTCCAGACTTCACCTTCTCCTTCTCCTTTTTCTGCTTCTTCTGCTTCACCCTCCAGACTTCACCTTCTCCTTCTCCTTCTTCTGCTTCTTCTGCTTCACCCTCCTGACTTCAACTTCTCCTTCTCCTTCTTCTACTTCTTCTGATTCACCCTCCAGACTTCACCTTCTCCTTCTCCTTCTTCTGCTTCTTCTGCTTCACCCTCCAGACTTCACCTTCTCCTTCTCCTTCTTCTGCTTCTTCTGCTTCACCCTCCAGACTTCACCTTCTCCTTCTCCTTCTTCTACTTCTTCTGATTCACCCTCCAGACTTCACCTTCTCCTTCTCCTTCTTCTGCTTCTTCTGCTTCACCCTCCAGACTTCACCTACTCCTTCTCCTTCTTATGCTTCTTCTGCTGCGCCCGCCAGACTTCACCTTATCCTTCTCCTTCTTCTGCTTCTTCTGCTTCACCCTCCGGACTTCCCCTTCTCCTTCTCCTTTTTTGCTTCTTCTGCTTCACCCTCCTGACTTCACCTTCTCCTTCTCCTTCTTCTACTTCTTCTGATTCACCCTCCAGACTTCACCTTCTCCTTCTCCTTATTCTGCTTCACCCTCCAGACTTCACCTTCTCCTTCTCCTTCGTCTACTTCTTCTGATTCACCCTCCAGACTACACCTTCTCCTTCTCCTTCTTCTACTTCTTCTGATTCACCCTCCTCACTTCACCTTGTCCTTCTCCTTCTTCTGCTTCTTCTGCTTCACCCTCCAGACTTCACCTTCTCCTTCTCCTTTTTCTGCTTCTTCTGCTTCACCCTCCAGACTTCACCTTCTCCTTCTCCTTCTTCTGCTTCTTCTGCTTCACCCTCCTGACTTCACCTTCTCCTTCTCCTTCTTCTACTTCTTCTGATTCACCCTCCAGACTTCACCTTCTCCTTCTCCTTTTTCTGCTTCTTCTGCTTCACCCTCCAGACTTCACCTTCTCCTTCTCCTTCTTCTGCTTCTTCTGCTTCACCCTCCAGACTTCACCTTCTCCTTCTCCTTCTTCTACTTCTTCTGATTCACCCTCCAGACTTCACCTTCTCCTTCTCCTTCTTCTGCTTCTTCTGCTTCACCCTCCAGACTTCACCTACTCCTTCTCCTTCTTATGCTTCTTCTGCTGCGCCCGCCAGACTTCACCTTCTCCTTCTCCTTCTTCTGCTTCTTCTGCTTCACCCTCCAGACTTCACCTTCTCCTTCTCCTTCTTCTGTTTCTTCTGATTCACCCTCCAGACTTCACCTTCTCCTTCTCCTTCTTCTGCTTCTTCTGAATCACCCTCCAGACCTCCTCTTCTCCTTCTCCTTCTTCTACTTCTTCTGATTCACCCTCCAGACTTCATCTTCTCCTTCTCCGTCTTCTACTTCTTCTGATTCACCCTCCAGTCTTCACCTTCTCCTTCTCCTTCTTCTGCTTCTTCTGATTCACCCTCCAGACTTCACCTTCTCCTTCTCCTTCTTCTGCTTCTTCTGATTCACCCTCCAGACTTCACCTTCTCCTTCTCCATCTTCATCTTCTTCTGATTCACCCTCCAGACTTCACCTTCTCCTTCTCCTTCTTCTGCTTCTTCTGATTCACCCTCCAGACTTCACCTTCTCCTTCTCCTTCTTCTACTTCTTCTGATTCACCCTCCAGACTTCACCTTCTCCTTCTCCTTCGTCTACTTCTTCTGATTCACCCTCCAGACTACACCTTCTCCTTCTCCTTCTTCTACTTCTTCTGATTCACCCTCCTGACTTCACCTTCTCCTTCTCCTTCTTCTGCTTGTTCTGCTTCACCCTCCAGACTTCACCTTCTCCTTCTCCTTTTTCTGCTTCTTCTGCTTTACCCTCCAGACTTCACCTTCTCCTTCTCCTTCTTCTGCTCCTTCTGCTTCACCCTCCTGACTTCACCTTCTCCTTATCCTTCTTCGACTTCTTCTGATTCACCCTCCAGACTTCACCTTCTCCTTCTCCTTCTTCTGCTCCTTCTGCTTCACCCTCCAGACTTCACCTTCTCCTTCTCCTTCTTCTGCTTCTTCTGCTTCACCCTCCTGACTTCACCTTCTCCTTCTCCTTCTTCTACTTCTTCTGATTCACCCTCCAGACTTCACCATCTCCTTCTCCTTCTTCTGCTTCTTCTGCTTCACCCTCCAGACTTCACCTACTCCTTCTCCTTCTTCTGCTTCTTCTGCTGCGCCCGCCAGACTTCACCTTCTCCTTCTCCTTCTTCAACTTCTTCTGCTTCACCCCCCTGACTTCACCTTCTCCTTCTCCTTCTTCTGCTTCTTCTGATTCACCCTCCTGACTTCACCTTCTCCTTCTCCTTCTTCTGCTTCTTCTGATTCACCCTCCAGACTTCACCTTCTCCTTCTCCTTCTTCTGCTTCTTCTGATTCACCCTCCAGACCTCACCTTCTCCTTCTCCTTCTTCTACTTCTTCTGATTCACCCTCCTGACTTCACCTTCTCCTTCTCCTTCTTCTACTTCTTCTGATTCTCCCTCCAGACTTCACCTTCTCCTTCTCCTTCTTCTACTTCTTCTGATTCACCCTCCAGACTTCACCTTCTCCTTCTCCTTCTTCTACTTCTTCTGATTCACCCTCCAGCCTTCACCTTCTCCTTCTCCTTCTTCTGCTTCTTCTGCTTCACCCTCCAGACTTCACCTTCTCCTTCTCTTTCTTCTGCTTCTTCTGATTCACCCTCCAGACTTCACCTTCTCCTTCTCCTTCTTCTGATTCTTCTGATTCACCCTCCAGACTTCACCTTCTCTTTCTCCTTCTTGTGCTTCTTCTGATTCACCCTCCTGACTTCACCTTCTCCTTCTCCTTCTTCTACTTCTTCTGATTCACCCTATTGACATCACCTTCTCCTTCTCCTTCTTCTACTTCTTCTGCTTCACCCTCCAGACTTCACCTTCTCCTTCTCCTTCTTCTACTTCTTCTGATTCATCCTCCAGACTTAACCTTCTCCTTCTCCTTCTTCTGCTTCTTCTGATTCACCCTCCAGACTTCACCTTCTCCTTCTCCTTATTCTGCTTCTTCTGATTCACCCTCCAGACTTCACCTTCTCCTTCTCCTTCTTCTGCTTCTTCTGATTCACCCTCCAGACTTCACCTTCTCCTTCTCCTTCTTCTGCTTCATCTGATTCACCCTCCAGACTTCACCTTCACCTTCTCCTTCTTCTACTTCTTCTGATTCACCCTCCAGACTTCATCTTCTCCTTCTCCTTCTTCTGCTTCTTCTGATTCACCCTCCAGACTTCACCTTCTCCTTCTCCTTCTTCTGCTTCTTCTGATTCACCCTCCAGACTTCACCTTCTCCTTCTCCTTCTTCTACTTCTTCTGATTCACCCTCCAGACTTCACCTTCTCCTTCTCCTTCTTCTACTTCTTCTGATTCACCCTCCAGACTTCACCTTCTCCTTCTCCTTCTTCTGCTTCTTCTGATTCACCCTCCAGACTTCATCTTCTTCTTCTCCTTCTTCTGCTTCTTCTGATTCACCCTCCAGACTTCACCTTCTCCTTCTCCTTCTTCTGCTTCTTCTGATTCACCCTTCAGACTTCACCTTCTCCTTCTCCTTCTTCTGCTTCTTCTGATTCACCCTCCAGACCTCACCTTCTCCTTCTCCTTCTTCTAATTCTTCTGATTCACCCTCCAGACTTCATCTTCTCTTTCTCCTTCTTCTGCTTCTTCTGATTCACCCTCCAGACTTCACCTTCTCCTTCTCCTTCTTCTGCTTCTTCTGATTCACCCTCCAGACTTCTCCTTCTCCTTCTCCTTCTTCTACTTCTTCTGATTCACCCTCCAGACTTCATCTTCTCCTTCTCCTTCTTCTACTTCTTCTGATTCACCCTCCAGTCTTCACCTTCTCCTTCTCCTTCTTCTGCTTCTTCTGATTCACCCTCCAGACTTCACCTTCTCCTTCTCCTTCTTCTGCTTCTTCTGAATCACCCTCCTGACTTCACCTTCTCCTTCTCCTTCTTCTGCTTCTTCTGATTCACCCTCCAGACTTCACCTTCTCCTTCTCCTTCTTCTACTTCTTCTGATTCACCCTCCAGACTTCACCTTCTCCTTCTACTTCTTCTGCTTCTTCTGATTCACCCTCCAGACTTTACCTTCTCCTTCTCCTTCTTCTGCTTCTTCTGATTCACCCTCCAGAATTCACCTTCTCCTTCTCCTTCTTCTGCTTCTTCTGATTCACCCTCCAGACTTCACCTTCTCCTTCTCCTTCTTCTGCTTCTTCTGATTCACCCTCCAGACTTCACCTTCTCCTTCTCCTTCTTCTACTTCTTCTGACTCACCCTTCAGACTTCACCTTCTCCTTCTCCTTCTTCTGCTTCTTCTGATTCACCCTCCAGACTTCACCTTCTCCTTCTCCTTCTTCTACTTCTTCTGATTCACCCTCCAGACTTCACCTTCTCCTTCTCCTTCTTCTGCTTCTTCTGATTCACCCTCCAGACTACACCTTCTCCTTCTCCTTCTTCTACTTCTTCTGATTCACCCTCCAGACTCCACCTTCTCCTTCTCCTTTTTCTGCTTCTTCTGATTCACCCTCTAGACTTCACCTTCTCCTTCTCTTATCTTCTACTTCTTCCGATTCACCCTCCAGACTTCACCTTCTCCTTCTCCTTCTTCTGCTTCTTCTGCTACACCCTGCAGACTTCACCTTCTCCTTCTCCTTCTTCTGCTTCTTCTGCTTCGCCCTCCAGACATCACCTTATCCTTCTCCTTCTTCTGCTTCTTCTGCTTCACCCTCCGGACTTCCCCTTCTCCTTCTCCTTTTTTGCTTCTTCTGCTTCACCCTCCTGACTTCACCTTCTCCTTCTCCTTCTTCTACTTCTTCTGATTCACCCTCCAGACTTCACCTTCTCCTTCTCCTTCTTCTGCTTCACCCTCCAGACTTCACCTTCTCCTTCTCCTTCGTCTACTTCTTCTGATTCACCCTCCAGACTACACCTTCTCCTTCTCCTTCTTCTACTTCTTCTGATTCACCCTCCTCACTTCACCTTGTCCTTCTCCTTCTTCTGCTTCTTCTGCTTCACCCTCCAGACTTCACCTTCTCCTTCTCCTTTTTCTGCTTCTTCTGCTTCACCCTCCAGACTTCACCTTCTCCTTCTCCTTCTTCTGCTTCTTCTGCTTCACCCTCCTGACTTCACCTTCTCCTTCTCCTTCTTCTACTTCTTCTGATTCACCCTCCAGACTTCACCTTCTCCTTCTCCTTCTTCTGCTTCTTCTGCTTCACCCTCCAGACTTCACCTTCTCCTTCTCCTTCTTCTGCTTCTTCTGCTTCACCCTCCAGACTTCACCTTCTCCTTCTCCTTCTTCTACTTCTTCTGATTCACCCTCCAGACTTCACCTTCTCCTTCTCCTTCTTCTGCTTCTTCTGCTTCACCCTCCAGACTTCACCTACTCCTTCTCCTTCTTATGCTTCTTCTGCTGCGCCCGCCAGACTTCACCTTATCCTTCTCCTTCTTCTGCTTCTTCTGCTTCACCCTCCGGACTTCCCCTTCTCCTTCTCCTTTTTTGCTTCTTCTGCTTCACCCTCCTGACTTCACCTTCTCCTTCTCCTTCTTCTACTTCTTCTGATTCACCCTCCAGACTTCACCTTCTCCTTCTCCTTATTCTGCTTCACCCTCCAGACTTCACCTTCTCCTTCTCCTTCGTCTACTTCTTCTGATTCACCCTCCAGACTACACCTTCTCCTTCTCCTTCTTCTACTTCTTCTGATTCACCCTCCTCACTTCACCTTGTCCTTCTCCTTCTTCTGCTTCTTCTGCTTCACCCTCCAGACTTCACCTTCTCCTTCTCCTTTTTCTGCTTCTTCTGCTTCACCCTCCAGACTTCACCTTCTCCTTCTCCTTCTTCTGCTTCTTCTGCTTCACCCTCCTGACTTCACCTTCTCCTTCTCCTTCTTCTACTTCTTCTGATTCACCCTCCAGACTTCACCTTCTCCTTCTCCTTCTTCTGCTTCTTCTGCTTCACCGTCCAGACTTCACCTTCTCCTTCTCCTTCTTCTGCTTCTTCTGCTTCACCCTCCAGACTTCACCTTCTCCTTCTCCTTCTTCTACTTCTTCTGATTAACCCTCCAGACTTCACCTTCTCCTTCTCCTTCTTCTGCTTCTTCTGCTTCACCCTCCAGACTTCACCTACTCCTTCTCCTTCTTATGCTTCTTCTGCTGCGCCCGCCAGACTTCACCTTCTCCTTCTCCTTCTTCTGCTTCTTCTGCTTCACCCTCCAGACTTCACCTTCTCCTTCTCCTTCTTCTGTTTCTTCTGATTCACCCTCCAGACTTCACCTTCTCCTTCTCCTTCTTCTGCTTCTTCTGAATCACACTCCAGACCTCCTCTTCTCCTTCTCCTTCTTCTACTTCTTCTGATTCACCCTCCAGACTTCATCTTCTCCTTCTCCGTCTTCTACTTCTTCTGATTCACCCTCCAGTCTTCACCTTCTCCTTCTCCTTCTTCTGCTTCTTCTGATTCACCCTCCAGACTTCACCTTCTCCTTCTCCTTCTTCTGCTTCTTCTGATTCACCCTCCAGACCTCACCTTCTCCTTCTCCTTCTTCTACTTCTTCTGATTCACCCTCTAGACTTCATCTTCTCCTTCTGCTTCTTCTACATCTTCCGATTCACCCTCCAGTCTTCACCTTCTCCTTCTCCTTCTTCTGCTTCTTCTGATTCACCCTCCAGACTTCACCTTCTCCTTCTCCTTCTTCTGCTTCTTCTGATTCACCCTCCTGACTTCACCTTCTCCTTCTCCTTCTTCTGCTTCTTCTGATTCACCCTCCAAACTTCACCTTCTCCTTCTCCTTCTTCTACTTCTTCTCATTCACCCTCCAGACTTCACCTTCTCCTTCTACTTCTTCTGCTTCTTCTGATTCACCCTCCAGACTTCACCTTCTCCTTCTCCTTCTTCTGCTTCTTCTGATTCACCCTCCAGACTTCACCTTCTCCTTCTCCTTCGTCTACTTCTTCTGATTCACCCTCCAGACTACACCTTCTCCTTCTCCTTCTTCTACTTCTTCTGATTCACCCTCCTGACTTCACCTTCTCCTTCTCCTTCTTCTGCTTGTTCTGCTTCACCCTCCAGACTTCACCTTCTCCTTCTCCTTTTTCTGCTTCTTCTGCTTTACCCTCCAGACTTCACCTTCTCCTTCTCCTTCTTCTGCTTCTTCTGCTTCACCCTCCTGACTTCACCTTCTCCTTCTCCTTCTTCGACTTCTTCTGATTCACCCTCCAGACTTCACCTTCTCCTTCTCCTTCTTCTGCTCCTTCTGCTTCACCCTCCAGACTTCACCTTCTCCTTCTGCTTCTTCTGCTTCACCCTCCTGACTTCACCTTCTCCTTCTCCTTCTTCTACTTCTTCTGATTCACCCTCCAGACTTCACCATCTCCTTCTCCTTCTTCTGCTTCTTCTGCTTCACCCTCCAGACTTCACCTACTCCTTCTCCTTCTCCTGCTTCTTCTGCTGCGCCCGCCAGACTTCACCTTCTCCTTCTCCTTCTTCTACTTCTTCTGCTTCACCCCCCTGACTTCACCTTCTCCTTCTCCTTCTTCTGCTTCTTCTGATTCAACCTCCTAACTTCACCTTCTCCTTCTCCTTCTTCTGCTTCTTCTGATTCACCCTCCTGACTTCACCTTCTCCTTCTCCTTCTTCTGCTTCTTCTGATTCACCCTCCAGACTTCACCTTCTCCTTCTCCTTCTTCTGCTTCTTCTGATTCACCCTCCAGACTTCACCTTCTTCTCCTTCTCCTTCTTCTGCTTCTTCTGATTCACCCTCCAGACCTCACCTTCTCCTTCTCCTTCTTCTACTTCTTCTGATTCACCCTCCTGACTTCACCTTATCCTTCTCCTTCTTCTACTTCTTCTGATTCTCCCTCCAGACTTCACCTTCTCCTTCTCCTTCTTCTACTTCTTCTGATTCACCCTCCAGACTTCACCTTCTCCTTCTCCTTCTTCTACTTCTTCTGATTCACCCTCCAGCCTTCACCTTCTCCTTCTCCTTCTTCTGCTTCTTCTGCTTCACCCTTCAGACTTCACCTTCTCCTTCTCTTTCTTCTGCTTCTTCTGATTCACCCTCCAGACTTCACCTTCTCCTTCTCCTTCTTCTGATTCTTCTGATTCACCCTCCAGACTTCACCTTCTCCTTCTCCTTCTTGTGCTTCTTCTGATTCACCCTCCTGACTTCACCTTCTCCTTCTCCTTCTTCTACTTCTTCTGATTCACCCTCCTGACATCACCTTCTCCTTCTCCTTCTTCTACTTCTTCTGCTTCACCCTCCAGACTTCACCTTCTCCTTCTCCTTCTTCTACTTCTTCTGATTCATCCTCCAGACTTCACCTTCTCCTTCTCCTTCTTCTGCTTCTTCTGATTCACCCTCCAGACTTCACCTTCTCCTTCTCCTTCTTCTACTTCTTCTGATTCACCCTCCAGACTTCATCTTCTCCTTCTCCTTCTTCTGCTTCTTCTGATTCACCCTCCAGACTTCACCTTCTCCTTCTCCTTCTTCTGCTTCTTCTGATTCACCCTCCAGACTTCACCTTCTCCTTCTCCTTCTTCTACTTCTTCTGATTCACCCTCCAGACTTCATCTTCTCCTTCTCCTTCTTCTGCTTCTTCTGATTCACCCTCCAGACTTCACCTTCTCCTTCTCCTTCTTCTGCTTCTTCTGATTCACCCTCCAGACTTCACCTTCTCCTTCTCCTTCTTCTACTTCTTCTGATTCACCCTCCAGACTTCACCTTCTCCTTCTCCTTCTTCTACTTCTTCTGATTCACCCTCCAGACTTCACCTTCTCCTTCTCCTTCTTCTGCTTCTTCTGATTCACCCTCCAGACTTCATCTTCTTCTTCTCCTTCTTCTGCTTCTTCTGATTCACCCTCCAGACTTCACCTTCTCCTTCTCCTTCTTCTGCTTCTTCTGATTCACCCTTCAGACTTCACCTTCTCCTTCTCCTTCTTCTGCTTCTTCTGATTCACCCTCCAGAACTCACCTTCTCCTTCTCCTTCTTCTAATTCTTCTGATTCACCCTCCAGACTTCATCTTCTCTTTCTCCTTCTTCTGCTTCTTCTGATTCACCCTCCAGACTTCACCTTCTCCTTCTCCTTCTTCTGCTTCTTCTGATTCACCCTCCAGACTTCGCCTTCTCCTTCTCCTTCTTCTACTTCTTCTGATTCACCCTCCAGACTTCATCTTCTCCTTCTCCTTCTTCTACTTCTTCTGATTCACCCTCCAGTCTTCACCTTCTCCTTCTCCTTCTTCTGCTTCTTCTGATTCACCCTCCAGACTTCACCTTCTCCTTCTCCTTCTTCTGCTTCTTCTGAATCACCCTCCTGACTTCACCTTCTCCTTCTCCTTCTTCTGCTTCTTCTGATTCACCCTCCAGACTTCACCTTCTCCTTCTCCTTCTTCTACTTCTTCTGATTCACCCTCCAGACTTCACCTTCTCCTTCTACTTCTTCTGCTTCTTCTGATTCACCCTCCAGACTTCACCTTCTCCTTCTCCTTCTTCTGCTTCTTCTGATTCACCCTCCAGAATTCACCTTCTCCTTCTCCTTCTTCTGCTTCTTCTGATTCACCCTCCAGACTTCACCTTCTCCTTCTCCTTCTTCTGCTTCTTCTGATTCACCCTCCAGACTTCACCTTCTCCTTCTCCTTCTTCTACTTCTTCTGATTCACCCTCCAGACTTCACTTTCTCCTTCTCCTTCTTCTACTTCTTCTGACTCACCCTTCAGACTTCACCTTCTCCTTCTCCTTCTTCTGCTTCTTCTGATTCACCCTCCAGACTTCACCTTCTCCTTCTCCTTTTTCTACTTCTTCTGATTCACCCTCCAGACTTCACCTTCTAATTCTCCTTCTTCTGCTTCTTCTGATTCACCCTCCAGACTATACCTTCTCCTTCTCCTTCTTCTACTTCTTCTGATTCACCCTCCAGACTTCACCTTCCCCTTCTCCTTTTTCTGCTTCTTCTGATTCACCCTCTAGACTTCACCTTCTCCTTCTCTTATCTTCTACTTCATCTGATTCACCCTCCAGACTTCACCTTCTCCTTCTCCTTCTTCTGCTTCTTTTGCTACACCCTGCAGACTTCACCTTCTCCTTCTCCTTCTTCTGCTTCTTCTGCTTCGCCCTCCAGACATCACCTTATCCTTCTCCTTCTTCTGCTTCTTCTGCTTCACCCTCCGGACTTCCCCTTCTCCTTCTCCTTTTTTGCTTCTTCTGCTTCACCCTCCTGACTTCACCTTCTCCTTCTCCTTCTTCTACTTCTTCTGATTCACCCTCCAGACCTCACGTTCTCCTTCTCCTTCTTCTAATTCTTCTGATTCACCCTCCAGACTTCATCTTCTCTTTCTCCTTCTTCTGCTTCTTCTGATTCACCCTCCAGACTTCACCTTCTCCTTCTCCTTCTTCTGCTTCTTCTGATTCACCCTCCAGACCTCACCTTCTCCTTCTCCTTCTTCTAATTCTTCTGATTCACCCTCCAGACTTCATCTTCTCTTTCTCCTTCTTCTGCTTCTTCTGATTCACCCTCCAGACTTCACCTTCTCCTTCTCCTTCTTCTGCTTCTTCTGATTCACCCTCCAGACTTCTCCTTCTCCTTCTCCTTCTTCTACTTCTTCTGATTCACCCTCCAGACTTCATCTTCTCCTTCTCCTTCTTCTACTTCTTCTGATTCACCCTCCAGTCTTCACCTTCTCCTTCTCCTTCTTCTGCTTCTTCTGATTCACCCTCCAGACTTCACCTTCTCCTTCTCCTTCTTCTGCTTCTTCTGAATCACCCTCCTGACTTCACCTTCTCCTTCTCCTTCTTCTGCTTCTTCTGATTCACCCTCCAGACTTCACCTTCTCCTTCTCCTTCTTCTACTTCTTCTGATTCACCCTCCAGACTTCACCTTCTCCTTCTACTTCTTCTGCTTCTTCTGATTCACCCTCCAGACTTTACCTTCTCCTTCTCCTTCTTCTGCTTCTTCTGATTCACCCTCCAGAATTCACCTTCTCCTTCTCCTTCTTCTGCTTCTTCTGATTCACCCTCCAGACTTCACCTTCTCCTTCTCCTTCTTCTGCTTCTTCTGATTCACCCTCCAGACTTCACCTTCTCCTTCTCCTTCTTCTACTTCTTCTGACTCACCCTTCAGACTTCACCTTCTCCTTCTCCTTCTTCTGCTTCTTCTGATTCACCCTCCAGACTTCACCTTCTCCTTCTCCTTCTTCTACTTCTTCTGATTCACCCTCCAGACTTCACCTTCTCCTTCTCCTTCTTCTGCTTCTTCTGATTCACCCTCCAGACTACACCTTCTCCTTCTCCTTCTTCTACTTCTTCTGATTCACCCTCCAGACTTCACCTTCTCCTTCTCCTTTTTCTGCTTCTTCTGATTCACCCTCTAGACTTCACCTTCTCCTTCTCTTATCTTCTACTTCTTCCGATTCACCCTCCAGACTTCACCTTCTCCTTCTCCTTCTTCTGCTTCTTCTGCTACACCCTGCAGACTTCACCTTCTCCTTCTCCTTCTTCTGCTTCTTCTGCTTCGCCCTCCAGACATCACCTTATCCTTCTCCTTCTTCTGCTTCTTCTGCTTCACCCTCCGGACTTCCCCTTCTCCTTCTCCTTTTTTGCTTCTTCTGCTTCACCCTCCTGACTTCACCTTCTCCTTCTCCTTCTTCTACTTCTTCTGATTCACCCTCCAGACTTCACCTTCTCCTTCTCCTTCTTCTGCTTCACCCTCCAGACTTCACCTTCTCCTTCTCCTTCGTCTACTTCTTCTGATTCACCCTCCAGACTACACCTTCTCCTTCTCCTTCTTCTACTTCTTCTGATTCACCCTCCTCACTTCACCTTGTCCTTCTCCTTCTTCTGCTTCTTCTGCTTCACCCTCCAGACTTCACCTTCTCCTTCTCCTTTTTCTGCTTCTTCTGCTTCACCCTCCAGACTTCACCTTCTCCTTCTCCTTCTTCTGCTTCTTCTGCTTCACCCTCCTGACTTCACCTTCTCCTTCTCCTTCTTCTACTTCTTCTGATTCACCCTCCAGACTTCACCTTCTCCTTCTCCTTCTTCTGCTTCTTCTGCTTCACCCTCCAGACTTCACCTTCTCCTTCTCCTTCTTCTGCTTCTTCTGCTTCACCCTCCAGACTTCACCTTCTCCTTCTCCTTCTTCTACTTCTTCTGATTCACCCTCCAGACTTCACCTTCTCCTTCTCCTTCTTCTGCTTCTTCTGCTTCACCCTCCAGACTTCACCTACTCCTTCTCCTTCTTATGCTTCTTCTGCTGCGCCCGCCAGACTTCACCTTATCCTTCTCCTTCTTCTGCTTCTTCTGCTTCACCCTCCGGACTTCCCCTTCTCCTTCTCCTTTTTTGCTTCTTCTGCTTCACCCTCCTGACTTCACCTTCTCCTTCTCCTTCTTCTACTTCTTCTGATTCACCCTCCAGACTTCACCTTCTCCTTCTCCTTATTCTGCTTCACCCTCCAGACTTCACCTTCTCCTTCTCCTTCGTCTACTTCTTCTGATTCACCCTCCAGACTACACCTTCTCCTTCTCCTTCTTCTACTTCTTCTGATTCACCCTCCTCACTTCACCTTGTCCTTCTCCTTCTTCTGCTTCTTCTGCTTCACCCTCCAGACTTCACCTTCTCCTTCTCCTTTTTCTGCTTCTTCTGCTTCACCCTCCAGACTTCACCTTCTCCTTCTCCTTCTTCTGCTTCTTCTGCTTCACCCTCCTGACTTCACCTTCTCCTTCTCCTTCTTCTACTTCTTCTGATTCACCCTCCTGACTTCACCTTCTCCTTCTCCTTCTTCTGCTTCTTCTGCTTCACCCTCCAGACTTCACCTTCTCCTTCTCCTTCTTCTACTTCTTCTGATTAACCCTCCAGACTTCACCTTCTCCTTCTCCTTCTTCTGCTTCTTCTGCTTCACCCTCCAGACTTCACCTACTCCTTCTCCTTCTTATGCTTCTTCTGCTGCGCCCGCCAGACTTCACCTTCTCCTTCTCCTTCTTCTGCTTCTTCTGCTTCACCCTCCAGACTTCACCTTCTCCTTCTCCTTCTTCTGTTTCTTCTGATTCACCCTCCAGACTTCACCTTCTCCTTCTCCTTCTTCTGCTTCTTCTGAATCACACTCCAGACCTCCTCTTCTCCTTCTCCTTCTTCTACTTCTTCTGATTCACCCTCCAGACTTCATCTTCTCCTTCTCCGTCTTCTACTTCTTCTGATTCACCCTCCAGTCTTCACCTTCTCCTTCTCCTTCTTCTGCTTCTTCTGATTCACCCTCCAGACTTCACCTTCTCCTTCTCCTTCTTCTGCTTCTTCTGATTCACCCTCCAGACCTCACCTTCTCCTTCTCCTTCTTCTACTTCTTCTGATTCACCCTCTAGACTTCATCTTCTCCTTCTGCTTCTTCTACTTCTTCCGATTCACCCTCCAGTCTTCACCTTCTCCTTCTCCTTCTTCTGCTTCTTCTGATTCACCCTCCAGACTTCACCTTCTCCTTCTCCTTCTTCTGCTTCTTCTGATTCACCCTCCTGACTTCACCTTCTCCTTCTCCTTCTTCTGCTTCTTCTGATTCACCCTCCAAACTTCACCTTCTCCTTCTCCTTCTTCTACTTCTTCTCATTCACCCTCCAGACTTCACCTTCTCCTTCTACTTCTTCTGCTTCTTCTGATTCACCCTCCAGACTTCACCTTCTCCTTCTCCTTCTTCTGCTTCTTCTGATTCACCCTCCAGACTTCACCTTCTCCTTCTCCTTCGTCTACTTCTTCTGATTCACCCTCCAGACTACACCTTCTCCTTCTCCTTCTTCTACTTCTTCTGATTCACCCTCCTGACTTCACCTTCTCCTTCTCCTTCTTCTGCTTGTTCTGCTTCACCCTCCAGACTTCACCTTCTCCTTCTCCTTTTTCTGCTTCTTCTGCTTTACCCTCCAGACTTCACCTTCTCCTTCTCCTTCTTCTGCTTCTTCTGCTTCACCCTCCTGACTTCACCTTCTCCTTCTCCTTCTTCGACTTCTTCTGATTCACCCTCCAGACTTCACCTTCTCCTTCTCCTTCTTCTGCTCCTTCTGCTTCACCCTCCAGACTTCACCTTCTCCTTCTGCTTCTTCTGCTTCACCCTCCTGACTTCACCTTCTCCTTCTCCTTCTTCTACTTCTTCTGATTCACCCTCCAGACTTCACCATCTCCTTCTCCTTCTTCTGCTTCTTCTGCTTCACCCTCCAGACTTCACCTACTCCTTCTCCTTCTCCTGCTTCTTCTGCTGCGCCCGCCAGACTTCACCTTCTCCTTCTCCTTCTTCTACTTCTTCTGCTTCACCCCCCTGACTTCACCTTCTCCTTCTCCTTCTTCTGCTTCTTCTGATTCAACCTCCTAACTTCACCTTCTCCTTCTCCTTCTTCTGCTTCTTCTGATTCACCCTCCTGACTTCACCTTCTCCTTCTCCTTCTTCTGCTTCTTCTGATTCACCCTCCAGACTTCACCTTCTCCTTCTCCTTCTTCTGCTTCTTCTGATTCACCCTCCAGACTTCACCTTCTTCTCCTTCTCCTTCTTCTGCTTCTTCTGATTCACCCTCCAGACCTCACCTTCTCCTTCTCCTTCTTCTACTTCTTCTGATTCACCCTCCTGACTTCACCTTATCCTTCTCCTTCTTCTACTTCTTCTGATTCTCCCTCCAGACTTCACCTTCTCCTTCTCCTTCTTCTACTTCTTCTGATTCACCCTCCAGACTTCACCTTCTCCTTCTCCTTCTTCTACTTCTTCTGATTCACCCTCCAGCCTTCACCTTCTCCTTCTCCTTCTTCTGCTTCTTCTGCTTCACCCTTCAGACTTCACCTTCTCCTTCTCTTTCTTCTGCTTCTTCTGATTCACCCTCCAGACTTCACCTTCTCCTTCTCCTTCTTCTGATTCTTCTGATTCACCCTCCAGACTTCACCTTCTCCTTCTCCTTCTTGTGCTTCTTCTGATTCACCCTCCTGACTTCACCTTCTCCTTCTCCTTCTTCTACTTCTTCTGATTCACCCTCCTGACATCACCTTCTCCTTCTCCTTCTTCTACTTCTTCTGCTTCACCCTCCAGACTTCACCTTCTCCTTCTCCTTCTTCTACTTCTTCTGATTCATCCTCCAGACTTCACCTTCTCCTTCTCCTTCTTCTGCTTCTTCTGATTCACCCTCCAGACTTCACCTTCTCCTTCTCCTTCTTCTACTTCTTCTGATTCACCCTCCAGACTTCATCTTCTCCTTCTCCTTCTTCTGCTTCTTCTGATTCACCCTCCAGACTTCACCTTCTCCTTCTCCTTCTTCTGCTTCTTCTGATTCACCCTCCAGACTTCACCTTCTCCTTCTCCTTCTTCTACTTCTTCTGATTCACCCTCCAGACTTCATCTTCTCCTTCTCCTTCTTCTGCTTCTTCTGATTCACCCTCCAGACTTCACCTTCTCCTTCTCCTTCTTCTGCTTCTTCTGATTCACCCTCCAGACTTCACCTTCTCCTTCTCCTTCTTCTACTTCTTCTGATTCACCCTCCAGACTTCACCTTCTCCTTCTCCTTCTTCTACTTCTTCTGATTCACCCTCCAGACTTCACCTTCTCCTTCTCCTTCTTCTGCTTCTTCTGATTCACCCTCCAGACTTCATCTTCTTCTTCTCCTTCTTCTGCTTCTTCTGATTCACCCTCCAGACTTCACCTTCTCCTTCTCCTTCTTCTGCTTCTTCTGATTCACCCTTCAGACTTCACCTTCTCCTTCTCCTTCTTCTGCTTCTTCTGATTCACCCTCCAGAACTCACCTTCTCCTTCTCCTTCTTCTAATTCTTCTGATTCACCCTCCAGACTTCATCTTCTCTTTCTCCTTCTTCTGCTTCTTCTGATTCACCCTCCAGACTTCACCTTCTCCTTCTCCTTCTTCTGCTTCTTCTGATTCACCCTCCAGACTTCGCCTTCTCCTTCTCCTTCTTCTACTTCTTCTGATTCACCCTCCAGACTTCATCTTCTCCTTCTCCTTCTTCTACTTCTTCTGATTCACCCTCCAGTCTTCACCTTCTCCTTCTCCTTCTTCTGCTTCTTCTGATTCACCCTCCAGACTTCACCTTCTCCTTCTCCTTCTTCTGCTTCTTCTGAATCACCCTCCTGACTTCACCTTCTCCTTCTCCTTCTTCTGCTTCTTCTGATTCACCCTCCAGACTTCACCTTCTCCTTCTCCTTCTTCTACTTCTTCTGATTCACCCTCCAGACTTCACCTTCTCCTTCTACTTCTTCTGCTTCTTCTGATTCACCCTCCAGACTTCACCTTCTCCTTCTCCTTCTTCTGCTTCTTCTGATTCACCCTCCAGAATTCACCTTCTCCTTCTCCTTCTTCTGCTTCTTCTGATTCACCCTCCAGACTTCACCTTCTCCTTCTCCTTCTTCTGCTTCTTCTGATTCACCCTCCAGACTTCACCTTCTCCTTCTCCTTCTTCTACTTCTTCTGATTCACCCTCCAGACTTCACTTTCTCCTTCTCCTTCTTCTACTTCTTCTGACTCACCCTTCAGACTTCACCTTCTCCTTCTCCTTCTTCTGCTTCTTCTGATTCACCCTCCAGACTTCACCTTCTCCTTCTCCTTTTTCTACTTCTTCTGATTCACCCTCCAGACTTCACCTTCTAATTCTCCTTCTTCTGCTTCTTCTGATTCACCCTCCAGACTATACCTTCTCCTTCTCCTTCTTCTACTTCTTCTGATTCACCCTCCAGACTTCACCTTCCCCTTCTCCTTTTTCTGCTTCTTCTGATTCACCCTCTAGACTTCACCTTCTCCTTCTCTTATCTTCTACTTCATCTGATTCACCCTCCAGACTTCACCTTCTCCTTCTCCTTCTTCTGCTTCTTTTGCTACACCCTGCAGACTTCACCTTCTCCTTCTCCTTCTTCTGCTTCTTCTGCTTCGCCCTCCAGACATCACCTTATCCTTCTCCTTCTTCTGCTTCTTCTGCTTCACCCTCCGGACTTCCCCTTCTCCTTCTCCTTTTTTGCTTCTTCTGCTTCACCCTCCTGACTTCACCTTCTCCTTCTCCTTCTTCTACTTCTTCTGATTCACCCTCCAGACCTCACGTTCTCCTTCTCCTTCTTCTAATTCTTCTGATTCACCCTCCAGACTTCATCTTCTCTTTCTCCTTCTTCTGCTTCTTCTGATTCACCCTCCAGACTTCACCTTCTCCTTCTCCTTCTTCTGCTTCTTCTGATTCACCCTCCAGACTTCGCCTTCTCCTTCTCCTTCTTCTACTTCTTCTGAATCACCCTCCTGACTTCACCTTCTCCTTCTCCTTCTTCTGCTTCTTCTGATTCACCCTCCAGTCTTCACCTTCTCCTTCTCCTTCTTCTGCTTCTTCTGATTCACCATCCAGACTTCACCTTCTCCTTCTCCTTCTTCTGCTTCTTCTGAATCACCCTCCTGACTTCACCTTCTCCTTCTCCTTCTTCTGCTTCTTCTGATTCACCCTCCAGACTTCACCTTCTCCTTCTCCTTCTTCTACTTCTTCTGATTCACCCTCCAGACTTCACCTTCTCCTTCTACTTCTTCTGCTTCTTCTGATTCACCCTCCAGACTTCACCTTCTCCTTCTCCTTCTTCTGCTTCTTCTGATTCACCCTCCAGAATTCACCTTCTCCTTCTCCTTCTTCTGCTTCTTCTGATTCACCCTCCAGACTTCACCTTCTCCTTCTCCTTCTTCTGCTTCTTCTGATTCACCCTCCAGACTTCACCTTCTCCTTCTCCTTCTTCTACTTCTTCTGATTCACCCTCCAGACTTCACTTTCTCCTTCTCCTTCTTCTACTTCTTCTGACTCACCCTTCAGACTTCACCTTCTCCTTCTCCTTCTTCTGCTTCTTCTGATTCACCCTCCAGACTTCACCTTCTCCTTCTCCTTCTTCTACTTCTTCTGATTCACCCTCCAGACTTCACCTTCTCCTTCTCCTTCTTCTGCTTCTTCTGATTCACCCTCCAGACTACACCTTCTCCTTCTCCTTCTTCTACTTCTTCTGATTCACCCTCCAGACTTCACCTTCTCCTTCTCCTTTTTCTGCTTCTTCTGATTCACCCTCTAGACTTCACCTTCTCCTTCTCTTATCTTCTACTTCTTCTGATTCACCCTCCAGACTTCACCTTCTCCTTCTCCTTCTTCTGCTTATTTTGCTACACCCTGCAGACTTCACCTTCTCCTTCTCCTTCTTCTGCTTCTTCTGCTTCGCCCTCCAGACATCACCTTATCCTTCTCCTTCTTCTGCTTCTTCTGCTTCACCCTCCGGACTTCCCCTTCTCCTTCTCCTTTTTTGCTTCTTCTGCTTCACCCTCCTGACTTCACCTTCTCCTTCTCCTTCTTCTACTTCTTCTGATTCACCCTCCAGACCTCACCTTCTCCTTCTCCTTCTTCTAATTCTTCTGATTCACCCTCCAGACTTCATCTTCTCTTTCTCCTTCTTCTGCTTCTTCTGATTCACCCTCCAGACTTCACCTTCTCCTTCTCCTTCTTCTGCTTCTTCTGATTCACCCTCCAGACTTCGCCTTCTCCTTCTCCTTCTTCTACTTCTTCTGATTCACCCTCCAGACTTCATCTTCTCCTTCTCCTTCTTCTACTTCTTCTGATTCACCCTCCAGTCTTCACCTTCTCCTTCTCCTACTTCTACTTCTTCTGAATCACCCTCCTGACTTCACCTTCTCCTTCTCCTTCTTCTGCTTCTTCTGATTCACCCTCCAGACTTCACCTTCTCCTTCACCTTCTTCTACTTCTTCTGATTCACCCTCCAGACTTCACCTTCTCCTTCTCCTTCTTCTACTTCTTCTGATTCACCCTCCAGAATTCACCTTCTCCTTCTCCTTCTTCTACTTCTTCTGATTCTCCCTCCAGACTTCACCTTCTCCTTCTCCTTCTTCTACTTCTTCTGATTCACCCTCCAGACTTCACCTTCTCCTTCTCCTTCTTCTACTTCTTCTGATTCACCCTCCAGCCTTCACCTTCTCCTTCTCCTTCTTCTGCTTCTTCTGCTTCACCCTCCAGACTTCACCTTCTCCTTCTCCTTCTTCTGCTTCTTCTGATTCACCCTCCAGAATTCACCTTCTCCTTCTCCTTCTTCTGCTTCTTCTGATTCACCCTCCAGACTTCACCTTCTCCTTCTCCTTCTTCTGCTTCTTCTGATTCACCCTCCAGACTTCACCTTCTCCTTCTCCTTTTTCTGCTTCTTCTGATTCACCCTCTAGACTTCACCTTCTCCTTCTCTTATCTTCTACTTCTTCTGATTCACCCTCCAGACTTCACCTTCTCCTTCTCCTTCTTCTGCTTATTTTGCTACACCCTGCAGACTTCACCTTCTCCTTCTCCTTCTTCTGCTTCTTCTGCTTCGCCCTCCAGACATCACCTTATCCTTCTCCTTCTTCTGCTTCTTCTGCTTCACCCTCCGGACTTCCCCTTCTCCTTCTCCTTTTTTGCTTCTTCTGCTTCACCCTCCTGACTTCACCTTCTCCTTCTCCTTCTTCTACTTCTTCTGATTCACCCTCCAGACCTCACCTTCTCCTTCTCCTTCTTCTAATTCTTCTGATTCACCCTCCAGACTTCATCTTCTCTTTCTCCTTCTTCTGCTTCTTCTGATTCACCCTCCAGACTTCACCTTCTCCTTCTCCTTCTTCTGCTTCTTCTGATTCACCCTCCAGACTTCGCCTTCTCCTTCTCCTTCTTCTACTTCTTCTGATTCACCCTCCAGACTTCATCTTCTCCTTCTCCTTCTTCTACTTCTTCTGATTCACCCTCCAGTCTTCACCTTCTCCTTCTCCTACTTCTACTTCTTCTGAATCACCCTCCTGACTTCACCTTCTCCTTCTCCTTCTTCTGCTTCTTCTGATTCACCCTCCAGACTTCACCTTCTCCTTCACCTTCTTCTACTTCTTCTGATTCACCCTCCAGACTTCACCTTCTCCTTCTCCTTCTTCTACTTCTTCTGATTCACCCTCCAGAATTCACCTTCTCCTTCTCCTTCTTCTACTTCTTCTGATTCTCCCTCCAGACTTCACCTTCTCCTTCTCCTTCTTCTACTTCTTCTGATTCACCCTCCAGACTTCACCTTCTCCTTCTCCTTCTTCTACTTCTTCTGATTCACCCTCCAGCCTTCACCTTCTCCTTCTCCTTCTTCTGCTTCTTCTGCTTCACCCTCCAGACTTCACCTTCTCCTTCTCCTTCTTCTGCTTCTTCTGATTCACCCTCCAGAATTCACCTTCTCCTTCTCCTTCTTCTGCTTCTTCTGATTCACCCTCCAGACTTCACCTTCTCCTTCTCCTTCTTCTGCTTCTTCTGATTCACCCTCCAGACTTCACCTTCTCCTTCTCCTTCTTCTACTTCTTCTGATTCACCCTCCAGACTTCACTTTCTCCTTCTCCTTCTTCTACTTCTTCTGACTCACCCTTCAGACTTCACCTTCTCCTTCTCCTTCTTCTGCTTCTTCTGATTCACCCTCCAGACTTCACCTTCTCCTTCTCCTTCTTCTACTTCTTCTGATTCACCCTCCAGACTTCACCTTCTCCTTCTCCTTCTTCTGCTTCTTCTGATTCACCCTCCAGACTACACCTTCTCCTTCTCCTTCTTCTACTTCTTCTGATTCACCCTCCAGACTTCACCTTCTCCTTCTCCTTTTTCTGCTTCTTCTGATTCACCCTCTAGACTTCACCTTCTCCTTCTCTTATCTTCTACTTCTTCTGATTCACCCTCCAGACTTCACCTTCTCCTTCTCCTTCTTCTGCTTATTTTGCTACACCCTGCAGACTTCACCTTCTCCTTCTCCTTCTTCTGCTTCTTCTGCTTCGCCCTCCAGACATCACCTTATCCTTCTCCTTCTTCTGCTTCTTCTGCTTCACCCTCCGGACTTCCCCTTCTCCTTCTCCTTTTTTGCTTCTTCTGCTTCACCCTCCTGACTTCACCTTCTCCTTCTCCTTCTTCTACTTCTTCTGATTCACCCTCCAGACCTCACCTTCTCCTTCTCCTTCTTCTAATTCTTCTGATTCACCCTCCAGACTTCATCTTCTCTTTCTCCTTCTTCTGCTTCTTCTGATTCACCCTCCAGACTTCACCTTCTCCTTCTCCTTCTTCTGCTTCTTCTGATTCACCCTCCAGACTTCGCCTTCTCCTTCTCCTTCTTCTACTTCTTCTGATTCACCCTCCAGACTTCATCTTCTCCTTCTCCTTCTTCTACTTCTTCTGATTCACCCTCCAGTCTTCACCTTCTCCTTCTCCTACTTCTACTTCTTCTGAATCACCCTCCTGACTTCACCTTCTCCTTCTCCTTCTTCTGCTTCTTCTGATTCACCCTCCAGACTTCACCTTCTCCTTCACCTTCTTCTACTTCTTCTGATTCACCCTCCAGACTTCACCTTCTCCTTCTCCTTCTTCTACTTCTTCTGATTCACCCTCCAGAATTCACCTTCTCCTTCTCCTTCTTCTACTTCTTCTGATTCTCCCTCCAGACTTCACCTTCTCCTTCTCCTTCTTCTACTTCTTCTGATTCACCCTCCAGACTTCACCTTCTCCTTCTCCTTCTTCTACTTCTTCTGATTCACCCTCCAGCCTTCACCTTCTCCTTCTCCTTCTTCTGCTTCTTCTGCTTCACCCTCCAGACTTCACCTTCTCCTTCTCTTTCTTCTGCTTCTTCTGATTCACCCTCCAGACTTCACCTTCTCCTTCTCCTTCTTCTGATTCTTCTGATTCACCCTCCAGACTTCACCTTCTCCTTCTCCTTCTTGTGCTTCTTCTGATTCACCCTCCTGACTTCACCTTCTCCTTCTCCTTCTTCTACTTCTTCTGATTCACCCTCCTGACATCACCTTCTCCTTCTCCTTCTTCTACTTCTTCTGCTTCACCCTCCAGACTTCACCTTCTCCTTCTCCTTCTTCTACTTCTTCTGATTCATCCTCCAGACTTCACCTTCTCCTTCTCCTTCTTCTGCTTCTTCTGATTCACCCTCCAGACTTCACCTTCTCCTTCTCCTTCTTCTACTTCTTCTGATTCACCCTCCAGACTTCATCTTCTCCTTCTCCTTCTTCTGCTTCTTCTGATTCACCCTCCAGACTTCACCTTCTCCTTCTCCTTCTTCTGCTTCTTCTGATTCACCCTCCAGACTTCACCTTCTCCTTCTCCTTCTTCTACTTCTTCTGATTCACCCTCCAGACTTCATCTTCTCCTTCTCCTTCTTCTGCTTCTTCTGATTCACCCTCCAGACTTCACCTTCTCCTTCTCCTTCTTCTGCTTCTTCTGATTCACCCTCCAGACTTCACCTTCTCCTTCTCCTTCTTCTACTTCTTCTGATTCACCCTCCAGACTTCACCTTCTCCTTCTCCTTCTTCTACTTCTTCTGATTCACCCTCCAGACTTCACCTTCTCCTTCTCCTTCTTCTGCTTCTTCTGATTCACCCTCCAGACTTCAGCTTCTTCTTCTCCTTCTTCTGCTTCTTCTGATTCACCCTCCAGACTTCACCTTCTCCTTCTCCATCTTCTGCTTCTACTGATTCACCCTTCAGACTTCACCTTCTCCTTCTCCTTCTTCTGCTTCTTTTGATTCACCCTCCAGAACTCACCTTCTCCTTCTCCTTCTTCTAATTCTTCTGATTCACCCTCCAGACTTCATCTTCTCTTTCTCCTTCTTCTGCTTCTTCTGATTCACCCTCCAGACTTCACCTTCTCCTTCTCCTTCTTCTGCTTCTTCTGATTCACCCTCCAGACTTCGCCTTCTCCTTCTCCTTCTTCTACTTCTTCTGATTCACCCTCCAGACTTCATCTTCTCCTTCTCCTTCTTCTACTTCTTCTGATTCACCCTCCAGTCTTCACCTTCTCCTTCTCCTTCTTCTGCTTCTTCTGATTCACCCTCCAGACTTCATCTTCTCCTTCTCCTTCTTCTGCTTCTTCTGAATCACCCTCCTGACTTCACCTTCTCCTTCTCCTTCTTCTGCTTCTTCTGATTCACCCTCCAGACTTCACCTTCTCCTTCTCCTTCTTCTACTTCTTCTGATTCACCCTCCAGACTTCACCTTCTCCTTCTACTTCTTCTGCTTCTTCTGATTCACCCTCCAGACTTCACCTTCTCCTTCTCCTTCTTCTGCTTCTTCTGATTCACCCTCCAGAATTCACCTTCTCCTTCTCCTTCTTCTGCTTCTTCTGATTCACCCTCCAGACTTCACCTTCTCCTTCTCCTTCTTCTGCTTCTTCTGATTCACCCTCCAGACTTCACCTTCTCCTTCTCCTTCTTCTACTTCTTCTGATTCACCCTCCAGACTTCACTTTCTCCTTCTCCTTCTTCTACTTCTTCTGACTCACCCTTCAGACTTCACCTTCTCCTTCTCCTTCTTCTGCTTCTTCTGATTCACCCTCCAGACTTCACCTTCTCCTTCTCCTTCTTCTACTTCTTCTGATTCACCCTCCAGACTTCACCTTCTAATTCTCCTTCTTCTGCTTCTTCTGATTCACCCTCCAGACTACACCTTCTCCTTCTCCTTCTTCTACTTCTTCTGATTCACCCTCCAGACTTCACCTTCTCCTTCTCCTTTTTCTGCTTCTTCTGATTCACCCTCTAGACTTCACCTTCTCCTTCTCTTATCTTCTACTTCATCTGATTCACCCTCCAGACTTCACCTTCTCCTTCTCCTTCTTCTGCTTCTTTTGCTACACCCTGCAGACTTCACCTTCTCATTCTCCTTCTTCTGCTTCTTCTGCTTCGCCCTCCAGACATCACCTTATCCTTCTCCTTCTTCTGCTTCTTCTGCTTCACCCTCCGGACTTTCCCTTCTCCTTCTCCTTTTTTGCTTCTTCTGCTTCACCCTCCTGACTTCACCTTCTCCTTCTCCTTCTTCTACTTCTTCTGATTCACCCTCCAGACCTCACGTTCTCCTTCTCCTTCTTCTAATTCTTCTGATTCACCCTCCAGACTTCATCTTCTCTTTCTCCTTCTTCTGCTTCTTCTGATTCACCCTCCAGACTTCACCTTCTCCTTCTCCTTCTTCTGCTTCTTCTGATTCACCCTCCAGACTTCGCCTTCTCCTTCTCCTTCTTCTACTTCTTCTGATTCACCCTCCAGACTTCATCTTCTCCTTCTCCTTCTTCTACTTCTTCTGATTCACCCTCCAGTCTTCACCTTCTCCTTCTCCTTCTTCTGCTTCTTCTGATTCACCCTCCAGACTTCACCTTCTCCTTCTCCTTCTTCTGCTTCTTCTGAATCACCCTCCTGACTTCACCTTCTCCTTCTCCTTCTTCTGCTTCTTCTGATTCACCCTCCAGACTTCACCTTCTCCTTCTCCTTCTTCTACTTCTTCTGATTCTCCCTCCAGACTTCACCTTCTCCTTCTCCTTCTTCTGCTTCTTCTGCTTCACCCTCCAGACTTCACCTTCTCCTTCTCTTTCTTCTGCTTCTTCTGATTCACCCTCCAGACTTCACCTTCTCCTTCTCCTTCTTCTGATTCTTCTGATTCACCCTCCAGACTTCACCTTCTCCTTCTCCTTCTTGTGCTTCTTCTGATTCACCCTCCTGACTTCACCTTCTCCTTCTCCTTCTTCTACTTCTTCTGATTCACCCTCCTGACATCACCTTCTCCTTCTCCTTCTTCTACTTCTTCTGCTTCACCCTCCAGACTTCACCTTCTCCTTCTCCTTCTTCTACTTCTTCTGATTCATCCTCCAGACTTCACCTTCTCCTTCTCCTTCTTCTGCTTCTTCTGATTCACCCTCCAGACTTCACCTTCTCCTTCTCCTTCTTCTACTTCTTCTGATTCACCCTCCAGACTTCATCTTCTCCTTCTCCTTCTTCTGCTTCTTCTGATTCACCCTCCAGACTTCACCTTCTCCTTCTCCTTCTTCTGCTTCTTCTGATTCACCCTCCAGACTTCACCTTCTCCTTCTCCTTCTTCTACTTCTTCTGATTCACCCTCCAGACTTCATCTTCTCCTTCTCCTTCTTCTGCTTCTTCTGATTCACCCTCCAGACTTCACCTTCTCCTTCTCCTTCTTCTGCTTCTTCTGATTCACCCTCCAGACTTCACCTTCTCCTTCTCCTTCTTCTACTTCTTCTGATTCACCCTCCAGACTTCACCTTCTCCTTCTCCTTCTTCTACTTCTTCTGATTCACCCTCCAGACTTCACCTTCTCCTTCTCCTTCTTCTGCTTCTTCTGATTCACCCTCCAGACTTCAGCTTCTTCTTCTCCTTCTTCTGCTTCTTCTGATTCACCCTCCAGACTTCACCTTCTCCTTCTCCATCTTCTGCTTCTACTGATTCACCCTTCAGACTTCACCTTCTCCTTCTCCTTCTTCTGCTTCTTTTGATTCACCCTCCAGAACTCACCTTCTCCTTCTCCTTCTTCTAATTCTTCTGATTCACCCTCCAGACTTCATCTTCTCTTTCTCCTTCTTCTGCTTCTTCTGATTCACCCTCCAGACTTCACCTTCTCCTTCTCCTTCTTCTGCTTCTTCTGATTCACCCTCCAGACTTCGCCTTCTCCTTCTCCTTCTTCTACTTCTTCTGATTCACCCTCCAGACTTCATCTTCTCCTTCTCCTTCTTCTACTTCTTCTGATTCACCCTCCAGTCTTCACCTTCTCCTTCTCCTTCTTCTGCTTCTTCTGATTCACCCTCCAGACTTCATCTTCTCCTTCTCCTTCTTCTGCTTCTTCTGAATCACCCTCCTGACTTCACCTTCTCCTTCTCCTTCTTCTGCTTCTTCTGATTCACCCTCCAGACTTCACCTTCTCCTTCTCCTTCTTCTACTTCTTCTGATTCACCCTCCAGACTTCACCTTCTCCTTCTACTTCTTCTGCTTCTTCTGATTCACCCTCCAGACTTCACCTTCTCCTTCTCCTTCTTCTGCTTCTTCTGATTCACCCTCCAGAATTCACCTTCTCCTTCTCCTTCTTCTGCTTCTTCTGATTCACCCTCCAGACTTCACCTTCTCCTTCTCCTTCTTCTGCTTCTTCTGATTCACCCTCCAGACTTCACCTTCTCCTTCTCCTTCTTCTACTTCTTCTGATTCACCCTCCAGACTTCACTTTCTCCTTCTCCTTCTTCTACTTCTTCTGACTCACCCTTCAGACTTCACCTTCTCCTTCTCCTTCTTCTGCTTCTTCTGATTCACCCTCCAGACTTCACCTTCTCCTTCTCCTTCTTCTACTTCTTCTGATTCACCCTCCAGACTTCACCTTCTAATTCTCCTTCTTCTGCTTCTTCTGATTCACCCTCCAGACTACACCTTCTCCTTCTCCTTCTTCTACTTCTTCTGATTCACCCTCCAGACTTCACCTTCTCCTTCTCCTTTTTCTGCTTCTTCTGATTCACCCTCTAGACTTCACCTTCTCCTTCTCTTATCTTCTACTTCATCTGATTCACCCTCCAGACTTCACCTTCTCCTTCTCCTTCTTCTGCTTCTTTTGCTACACCCTGCAGACTTCACCTTCTCATTCTCCTTCTTCTGCTTCTTCTGCTTCGCCCTCCAGACATCACCTTATCCTTCTCCTTCTTCTGCTTCTTCTGCTTCACCCTCCGGACTTTCCCTTCTCCTTCTCCTTTTTTGCTTCTTCTGCTTCACCCTCCTGACTTCACCTTCTCCTTCTCCTTCTTCTACTTCTTCTGATTCACCCTCCAGACCTCACGTTCTCCTTCTCCTTCTTCTAATTCTTCTGATTCACCCTCCAGACTTCATCTTCTCTTTCTCCTTCTTCTGCTTCTTCTGATTCACCCTCCAGACTTCACCTTCTCCTTCTCCTTCTTCTGCTTCTTCTGATTCACCCTCCAGACTTCGCCTTCTCCTTCTCCTTCTTCTACTTCTTCTGATTCACCCTCCAGACTTCATCTTCTCCTTCTCCTTCTTCTACTTCTTCTGATTCACCCTCCAGTCTTCACCTTCTCCTTCTCCTTCTTCTGCTTCTTCTGATTCACCCTCCAGACTTCACCTTCTCCTTCTCCTTCTTCTGCTTCTTCTGAATCACCCTCCTGACTTCACCTTCTCCTTCTCCTTCTTCTGCTTCTTCTGATTCACCCTCCAGACTTCACCTTCTCCTTCTCCTTCTTCTACTTCTTCTGATTCACCCTCCAGACTTCACCTTCTCCTTCTACTTCTTCTGCTTCTTCTGATTCACCCTCCAGACTTCACCTTCTCCTTCTCCTTCTTCTGCTTCTTCTGATTCACCCTCCAGAATTCACCTTCTCCTTCTCCTTCTTCTGCTTCTTCTGATTCACCCTCCAGACTTCACCTTCTCCTTCTCCTTCTTCTGCTTCTTCTGATTCACCCTCCAGACTTCACCTTCTCCTTCTCCTTCTTCTACTTCTTCTGATTCACCCTCCCGACTTCACTTTCTCCTTCTCCTTCTTCTACTTCTTCTGACTCACCCTTCAGACTTCACCTTCTCCTTCTCCTTCTTCTGCTTCTTCTGATTCACCCTCCAGACTTCACCTTCTCCTTCTCCTTCTTCTACTTCTTCTGATTCACCCTCCAGACTTCACCTTCTCCTTCTCCTTCTTCTGCTTCTTCTGATTCACCCTCCAGACTACACCTTCTCCTTCTCCTTCTTCTACTTCTTCTGATTCACCCTCCAGACTTCACCTTCTCCTTCTCCTTTTTCTGCTTCTTCTGATTCACCCTCTAGACTTCACCTTCTCCTTCTCTTATCTTCTACTTCTTCTGATTCACCCTCCAGACTTCACCTTCTCCTTCTCCTTCTTCTGCTTATTTTGCTACACCCTGCAGACTTCACCTTCTCCTTCTCCTTCTTCTGCTTCTTCTGCTTCGCCCTCCAGACATCACCTTATCCTTCTCCTTCTTCTGCTTCTTCTGCTTCACCCTCCGGACTTCCCCTTCTCCTTCTCCTTTTTTGCTTCTTCTGCTTCACCCTCCTGACTTCACCTTCTCCTTCTCCTTCTTCTACTTCTTCTGATTCACCCTCCAGACCTCACCTTCTCCTTCTCCTTCTTCTAATTCTTCTGATTCACATTCCAGACTTCATCTTCTCTTTCTCCTTCTTCTGCTTCTTCTGATTCACCCTCCAGACTTCACCTTCTCCTTCTCCTTCTTCTGCTTCTTCTGATTCACCCTCCAGACTTCGCCTTCTCCTTCTCCTTCTTCTACTTCTTCTGATTCACCCTCCAGACTTCATCTTCTCCTTCTCCTTCTTCTACTTCTTCTGATTCACCCTCCAGTCTTCACCTTCTCCTTCTCCTACTTCTACTTCTTCTGAATCACCCTCCTGACTTCACCTTCTCCTTCTCCTTCTTCTGCTTCTTCTGATTCACCCTCCAGACTTCACCTTCTCCTTCTCCTTCTTCTACTTCTTCTGATTCACCCTCCAGACTTCACCTTCTCCTTCTACTTCTTCTGCTTCTTCTGATTCAGCCTCCAGACTTCACCTTCTCCTTCTCCTTCTTCTACTTCTTCTGATTCACCCTCCAGAATTCACCTTCTCCTTCTCCTTCTTCTGCTTCTTCTGATTCACCCTCCAGACTTCACCTTCTCCTTCTCCTTCTTCTGCTTCTTCTGATTCACCCTCCAGACTTCACCTTCTCCTTCTCCTTCTTCTACTTCTTCTGATTCACCCTCCAGACTTCACTTTCTCCTTCTCCTTCTTCTACTTCTTCTGACTCACCCTTCAGACTTCACCTTCTCCTTCTCCTTCTTCCGCTTCTTCTGATTCACCCTCCAGACTTCACCTTCTCCTTCTCCTTCTTCTACTTCTTCTGATTCACCCTCCAGACTTCACCTTCTCCTTCTCCTTCTTCTGCTTCTTCTGATTCACCCTCCAGACTACACCTTCTCCTTCTCCTTCTTCTACTTCTTGTGATTCACCCTCCAGACTTCACCTTCTCCTTCTCCTTTTTCTGCTTCTTCTGATTCACCCTCTAGACTTCACCTTCTCCTTCTCTTATCTTCTACTTCTTCTGATTCACCCTCCAGACTTCACCTTCTCCTTCTCCTTCTTCTGCTTCTTTTGCTACACCCTGCAGACTTCACCTTCTCCTTCTCCTTCTTCTGCTTCTTCTGCTTCGCCCTCCAGACATCACCTTATCCTTCTCCTTCTTCTGCTTCTTCTGCTTCACACTCCGGACTTCCCCTTCTCCTTCTCCTTTTTTGCTTCTTCTGCTTCACCCTCCTGACTTCACCTTCTCCTTCTCCTTCTTCTACTTCTTCTGATTCACCCTCCAGACTTCACCTTCTCCTTCTCCTTCTTCTGCTTCACCCTCCAGACTTCACCTTCTCCTTCTCCTTCTTCTGCTTCTTCTGCTGCTCCCGCCAGACTTCACCTTCTCCTTCTCCTTCTTCTGCTTCACCCTCCTGACTTCACCTTCTCCTTCTCCTTCTTCTACTTCTTCTGCTTCACCCCCCTGACTTCACCTTCTCCTTCTCCTTCTTCTGCTTCTTCTGATTCACCCTCCTAACTTCACCTTCTCCTTCTCCTTCTTCTGCTTCTTCTGATTCACCCGCCTGACTTCACCTTCTCCTTCTCCTTCTTCTGCTTCTTCTGATTCACCCTCCAGACTTCACCTTCTCCTTCTCCTTCTTCTACTTCTTCTGATTCACCCTCCAGACTTCATCTTCTCCTTCTCCGTCTTCTACTTCTTCTGATTCACCCTCCAGTCTTCACCTTCTCCTTCTCCTTCTTCTGCTTCTTCTGAGTCACCCTCCAGACTTCACCTTCTCCTTCTCCTTCTTCTGCTTCTTCTGATTCACCCTTCAGACTTCACCTTCTCCTTCTCCTTCTTCTGCTTCTTCTGATTCACCCTCCAGACCTCATCTTCTCCTTCTCCTTCTTCTACTTCTTCTGATTCACCCTCCAGACTTCATCTTCTCCTTCTCCGTCTTCTACTTCTTCTGATTCACCCTCCAGTCTTCACCTTCTCCTTCTCCTTCTTCTGCTTCTTCTGATTCACCCTCCAGACTTCACCTTCTCCTTCTCCTTCTTCTGCTTCTTCTGATTCACCCTCCAGACTTCACCTTCTCCTTCTCCTTCTTCTGCTTCTTCTGATTCACCCTCCAGACTTCACCTTCTCCTTCTCCTTCTTCTGCTTCTTCTGATTCACCCTCCAGACTTCACTTTCTCCTTCTCCTTTTCTGCTTCTTCTGATTCACCCTCCAGACTTCACCTTCTCCTTCTCCTTCTTCTACTTCTTCTGATTCACCCTCCAGACTTCACCTTCTCCTTCTCCTTCTTCTGCTTCTTCTGATTCACCCTCCAGACTTCACCTTCTACTTCTCCTTCGTCTACTTCTTCTGATTCACCCTCCAGACTACACCTTCTCCTTCTCCTTCTTCTACTTCTTCTGATTCACCCTCCAGACTTCACCTTCTCCTTCTCCTTCTTCTGCTTCTTCTGATTCACTCTCCAGACTTCACCTTCTCCTTCTCCTTCTTCTACTTCTTCTGATTCACCCTCCAGACTTCACCTTTTCCTTCTCCTTCTTCTACTTCTTCTGATTCACCCTTCCAGACTTCACCTTCTCCTTCTCCTTCATCTACTTCTTCTGCTTCTCCCTCCAGATTTCACCTTCTCCTTCTCCTTCTTCTGCTTCTTCTGATTCACCCTCCAGACTTCACCTTCTCCTTCTCCTTCTTCTACTTCTTCTGATTCACCCTCCAGACTTCACCTTCTCTTTCTCCTTCTTCTACTTCTTCTGATTCACCCTCCAGACTTCACCTTCTCCTTCTCCTTCTTCTACTTCTTCTGCTTCTCCCTCCAGACTTCACCTTCTCCTTCTCCTTCTTCTGCTTCTTCTGATTCACCCTCCAGACTTCACCTTCTCCTTCTCCTTCTTCTGCTTCTTCTGCTTCACCCTCCAGACTTCACCTTCTCCTTCTCCTTCTTCTGCTTCTTCTGCTTCGCCCTCCAGACATCAGCTTATCCTTCTCCTTCTTCTGCTTCTTCTGCTTCACCCTCCAGACTTCACCTTCTCCTTCTCCTTCTTCTGCTTCTTCTGCTTCACCCTCCTGACTTCACCTTCTCCTTCTCCTTCTTCTACTTCTTCTGATTCACCCTCCAGACTTCACCTTCTCCTTCTCCTTCTTCTGCTTCTTCTGCTTCACCCTCCTGACTTCACCTTCTCCTTCTCCTTCTTCTACTTCTTCTGCTTCACCCCCCTGTCTTCACCTTCTCCTTCTCCTTCTTCTGCTTCTTCTGATTCACCCTCCTAACTTCACCTTCTCCTTCTCCTTCTTATGCTTCTTCTGATTCACCCTCCTGACTTCACCTTCTCCTTCTCCTTCTTCTGCTTCTTCTGATTCACCCTCCAGACTTCACCTTCTCCTTCTCCTTCTTCTGCTTCTTCTGATTCACCCTCCAGACTTCACCTTCTCCTTCTCCTTCTTCTGCTTCTTCTGATTCACCCTCCAGACCTCATCTTCTCCTTCTCCTTCTTCTACTTCTTCTGATTCACCCTCCAGACATAATCTTCTCCTTCTCCTTCTTCTACTTCTTCTGATTCACCCTCCTAACTTCACCTTCTCCTTCTCCTTCTTATGCTTCTTCTGATTCACACTCCCGACTTCACCTTCTCCTTCTCCTTCTTCTGCTTCTTCTGATTCACCCTCCAGACTACACCTTCTCTTTCTCCTTCTTCTACTTCTTCTGATTCACCCTCCAGACTTCACCTTCTCCTTCTCCTTCTTCTGCTTCTTCTGATTCACCCTCCAGACTTCACCTTCTCCTTCTCCTTCTTCTACTTCTTCTGATTCACCCTCCAGACTTCACCTTTTCCTTCTCCTTCTTCTACTTCTTCTGATTCACCCTCCAGACTTCACCTTCTCCTTCTCCTTCTTCTACTTCTTCTGCTTCTCCCTCCAGATTTCACCTTCTCCTTCTCCTTCTTCTGCTTCTTCGGATTCACCCTCCAGACTTCACCTTCTCCTTCTCCTTCTTCTACTTCTTCTGATTCACTCTCCAGACTTCACCTTCTCCTTCTCCTTCTTCTACTTCTTCTGATTCACCCTCCAGACTTCACCTTCTCCTTCTCCTTCTTCTACTTCTTCTGCTTCTCCCTCCAGACTTCACCTTCTCCTTCTCCTTCTTCTGCTTCTTCTGATTCACCCTCCAGACTTCACCTTCTCCTTCTCCTTCTTCTACTTCTTCTGATTCACCCTCCAGACTTCACCTTCTCCTTCTCCTTCTTCTGCTTCTTCTGATTCACCCTCCAGACTTCACCTTCTCCTTCTCCTTCTTCTACTTCTTCTGATTCACCCTCCAGACTTCACCTTCTCCTTCTCCTTCTTCTGCTTCTTCTGATTCACCCTCCAGACTTCACCTTCTCCTTCTCCTTCGTCTACTTCTTCTGATTCACCCTCCAGACTACACCTTCTCCTCCTTCTTCTACTTCTTCTGATTCACCCTCCAGACTTCACCTTCTCCTTCTCCTTCTTCTGCTTCTTCTGATTCACCCTCCAGACTTCACCTTCTCCTTCTCCTTCTTCTACTTCTTCTGATTCACCCTCCAGACTTCACCTTCTCCTTCTCCTTCTTCTGCTTCTTCTGCTTCACCCTCCAGACTTCACCTTCTCCTTCTCCTTCTTCTGCTTCTTCTGCTTCGCACTCCAGACATCAGCTTATCCTTCTCCTTCTTCTGCTTCTTCTGCTTCACCCTCCAGACTTCACCTTCTCCTTCTCCTTCTTCTGCTTCTTCTGCTTCACCCTCCTGACTTCACCTTCTCCTTCTCCTTCTTCTACTTCTTCTGATTCACCCTCCAGACTTCACCTTCTCCTTCTCCTTCTTCTGCTTCTTCTGCTTCACCCTCCTGACTTCACCTTCTCCTTCTCCTACTTCTACTTCTTCTGCTTCACCCCCCTGACTTCACCTTCTCCTTCTCCTTTTTCTGCTTCTTCTGATTCACCCTCCTAACTTCACCTTCTCCTTCTCCTTCTTATGCTTCTTCTGATTCACCCTCCTGACTTCACCTTCTCCTTCTCCTTCTTCTGCTTCTTCTGATTCACCCTCCAGACTTCACCTTCTCCTTCTCCTTCTTCTGCTTCTTCTGATTCACTCTCCAGACTTCACCTTCTCCTTCTCCTTCTTCTGCTTCTTCTGATTCACCCTCCAGACCTCATCTTCTCCTTCTCCTTCTTCTACTTCTTCTGATTCACCCTCCAGACATAATCTTCTCCTTCTCCTTCTTCTACTTCTTCTGATTCACCCTCCAGACTTCACCTTCTCCTTCTCCTTCTTCTGCTTCTTCTGATTCACCCTCCAGACCTCACCTTCTCCTTCTCCTTCTTCTACTTCTTCTGATTCACCCTCCAGACTTCACCTTCTCCTTCTGCTTCTTCTACTTCTTCTGATTCACCCTCCAGTCTTCACCTTCTCCTTCTCCTTCTTCTGCTTCTTCTGATTCACCCTCCAGACTTCACCATCTCCTTCTCCTTCTTCTGCTTCTTCTGATTCACACTCCTGACTTCACCTTCTCCCTCTCCTTCTTCTGCTTCTTCTGATTCACCCTCCAAACTTCACCTTCTCCTTCTCCTTCTTCTACTTCTTCTGATTCACCCTCCAGACTTCACCTTCTCCTTCTACTTCTTCTGCTTCTTCTGATTCACCCTCCAGACTTCACCTTCTCGTTCTTCTTCTTCTGCTTCTTCTGATTCACCCTCCAGACTTCACCTTCTCCTTCTCCTTCTTCTGCTTCTTCTGCTTCACCCTCCTGACTTCACCTTCTCCTTCTCCTTCTTCTACTTCTTCTGCTTCACCCCCCTGACTTCACCTTCTCCTTCTCCTTCTTCTGCTTCTTCTGATTCTCCCTCCTAACTTCACCTTCTCCTTCTCCTTCTTCTGCTTCTTCTGATTCACCCTCCTGACTTCACCTTCTCCTTCTCCTTCTTCTGCTTCTTCTGATTCTCCCTCCAGACTTCACCTTCTCCTTCTCCTTCTTCTGCTTCTTCTGATTCACCCTCCAGACCTCACCTTCTCCTTCTCCTTCTTCTACTTCTTCTGATTCACCCTCCTGACTTCACCTTCTCCTTCTCCTTCTTCTGCTTCTTCTGATTCACCCTCCAGACTTCACCTTCTCCTTCTCCTTCTTCTGCTTCTTCTGATTCACCCTCCAGACTTCACCTTCTCCTTCTCCTTCTTCTGCTTCTTCTGATTCACCCTCCAGACCTCATCTTCTCCTTCTCCTTCTTCTACTTCTTCTGATTCACCCTCCAGTCTTCACCTTCTCCTTCTCCTTCTTCTGCTTCTTCTGATTCACCCTCCAGACTTCACCTTCTCCTTCTCCTTCTTCTGCTTCTTCTGATTCACCCTCCAGACTTCACCTTCTCCTTCTCCTTCTTCGACTTCTTCTGATTCACCCTCCAGACTTCATCTTCTCCTTCTACTTCTTGTGCTTCTTCTGATTCACCCTCCAGACTTCACCTTCTCCTTCTTCTGCTACTTCTGATTCACCCTCCAGACTTCACCTTCTCCTTCTCCTTCTTCTGCTTCTTCTGATTCACCCTCCAGACTTCACTTTCTCCTTCTCCTTTTCTGCTTCTTCTGATTCACCCTCCAGACTTCACCTTCTCCTTCTCCTTCTTCTGCTTCTTCTGATTCACCCTCCAGACTTCACCTTCTCCTTCTCCTTCTTCTACTTCTTCTGATTCACCCTCCAGACTTCACCTTTTCCTTCTCCTTCTTCTACTTCTTCTGATTCACCCTCCAGACTTCACCTTCTCCTTCTCCTTCTTCTACTTCTTCTGCTTCTCCCTTCAGACTTCACCTTCTCCTTCTCCTTCTTCTGCTTCTTCTGATTCACCCTCCAGACTTCACCTTCTCCTTCTCCTTCTTCTGCTTCTTCTGATTCACCCTCCAGACTTCACCTTCTCCTTCTCCTTCTTCTGCTTCTTCTGCTTCACCCTCCTGACTTCACCTTCTCCTTCTCCTTCTTCTGCTTCTTCTGATTCACCCTCCAGACTTCACCTTCTCCTTCTCCTTCTTCTGCTTCTTCTGATTCACCCTCCAGACTTCACCTTCTCCTTCTCCTTCTTCTGCTTCTTCTGATTCACCCTCCAGACCTCATCTTCTCCTTCTCCTTCTTCTACTTCTTCTGATTCACCCTCCAGTCTTCACCTTCTCCTTCTCCTTCTTCTGCTTCTTCTGATTCACCCTCCAGACTTCACCTTCTCCTTCTCCTTCTTCTGCTTCTTCTGATTCACCCTCCAGACTTCACCTTCTCCTTCTCCTTCTTCGACTTCTTCTGATTCACCCTCCAGACTTCATCTTCTCCTTCTACTTCTTGTGCTTCTTCTGATTCACCCTCCAGACTTCACCTTCTCCTTCTTCTGCTACTTCTGATTCACCCTCCAGACTTCACCTTCTCCTTCTCCTTCTTCTGCTTCTTCTGATTCACCCTCCAGACTTCACTTTCTCCTTCTCCTTTTCTGCTTCTTCTGATTCACCCTCCAGACTTCACCTTCTCCTTCTCCTTCTTCTGCTTCTTCTGCTTCACCCTCCTGACTTCACCTTCTCCTTCTCCTTCTTCTACTTCTTCTGATTCACCCTCCAGACTTCACCTTCTCCTTCTCCTTCTTCTGCTTCTTCTGCTTCACCCTCCTGACTTCACCTTCTCCTTCTCCTACTTCTACTTCTTCTGCTTCACCCCCCTGACTTCACCTTCTCCTTCTCCTTTTTCTGCTTCTTCTGATTCACCCTCCTAACTTCACCTTCTCCTTCTCCTTCTTATGCTTCTTCTGATTCACCCTCCTGACCTCACCTTCTCCTTCTCCTTCTTCTGCTTCTTCTGATTCACCCTCCAGACTTCACCTTCTCCTTCTCCTTCTTCTGCTTCTTCTGATTCACTCTCCAGAATTCACCTTCTCCTTCTCCTTCTTCTGCTTCTTCTGATTCACCCTCCAGACCTCATCTTCTCCTTCTCCTTCTTCTACTTCTTCTGATTCACCCTCCAGACATAATCTTCTCCTTCTCCTTCTTCTACTTCTTCTGATTCACCCTCCAGTCTTCACCTTCTCCTTCTCCTTCTTCTGCTTCTTCTGATTCACCCTCCAGACTTCACCTTCTCCTTCTCCTTCTTCTGCTTCTTCTGATTCACCCTCCAGACCTCACCTTCTCCCTTCTACTTCTTCTGATTCACCCTCCAGTCTTCACCTTCTCCTTCTCCTTCATCTGCTTCTTCTGATTCACCCTCCAGACTTCACCTTCTCCTTCTCCTTCTTCTGCTTCTTCTGATTCACCCTCCAGACCTCACCTTCTCCTTCTCCTTCTTCTACTTCTTCTGATTCACCCTCCAGACTTCACCTTCTCCTTCTGCTTCTTCTACTTCTTCTGATTCACCCTCCAGTCTTCACCTTCTCCTTCTCCTTCTTCTGCTTCTTCTGATTCACCCTCCAGACTTCACCATCTCCTTCTCCTTCTTCTGCTTCTTCTGATTCACACTCCTGACTTCACCTTCTCCCTCTCCTTCTTCTGCTTCTTCTGATTCACCCTCCAAACTTCACCTTCTCCTTCTCCTTCTTCTACTTCTTCTGATTCACCCTCCAGACTTCACCTTCTCCTTCTACTTCTTCTGCTTCTTCTGATTCACCCTCCAGACTTCACCTTCTCGTTCTTCTTCTTCTGCTTCTTCTGATTCACCCTCCAGACTTCACCTTCTCCTTCTCCTTCTTCTGCTTCTTCTGCTTCACCCTCCTGACTTCACCTTCTCCTTCTCCTTCTTCTACTTCTTCTGCTTCACCCCCCTGACTTCACCTTCTCCTTCTCCTTCTTCTGCTTCTTCTGATTCTCCCTCCTAACTTCACCTTCTCCTTCTCCTTCTTCTGCTTCTTCTGATTCACCCTCCTGACTTCACCTTCTCCTTCTCCTTCTTCTGCTTCTTCTGATTCACCCTCCAGACTTCACCTTCTCCTTCTCCTTCTTCTGCTTCTTCTGATTCACCCTCCAGACCTCACCTTCTCCTTCTCCTTCTTCTACTTCTTCTGATTCACCCTCCTGACTTCACCTTCTCCTTCTCCTTCTTCTGCTTCTTCTGATTCACCCTCCAGACTTCACCTTCTCCTTCTCCTTCTTCTGCTTCTTCTGATTCACCCTCCAGACTTCACCTTCTCCTTCTCCTTCTTCTGCTTCTTCTGATTCACCCTCCAGACCTCATCTTCTCCTTCTCCTTCTTCTACTTCTTCTGATTCACCCTCCAGTCTTCACCTTCTCCTTCTCCTTCTTCTGCTTCTTCTGATTCACCCTCCAGACTTCACCTTCTCCTTCTCCTTCTTCTGCTTCTTCTGATTCACCCTCCAGACTTCACCTTCTCCTTCTCCTTCTTCGACTTCTTCTGATTCACCCTCCAGACTTCATCTTCTCCTTCTACTTCTTGTGCTTCTTCTGATTCACCCTCCAGACTTCACCTTCTCCTTCTTCTGCTACTTCTGATTCACCCTCCAGACTTCACCTTCTCCTTCTCCTTCTTCTGCTTCTTCTGATTCACCCTCCAGACTTCACCTTCTCCTTCTCCTTCTTCTACTTCTTCTGATTCACCCTCCAGACTTCACCTTTTCCTTCTCCTTCTTCTACTTCTTCTGATTCACCCTCCAGACTTCACCTTCTCCTTCTCCTTCTTCTACTTCTTCTGCTTCTCCCTTCAGACTTCACCTTCTCCTTCTCCTTCTTCTGCTTCTTCTGATTCACCCTCCAGACTGCACCTTCTCCTTCTCCTTCTTCTACTTCTTCTGATTCACCCTCCAGACTTCACCTTCTCCTTCTCCTTCTTCTGCTTCTTCTGATTCACCCTCCAGACTTCACCTTCTCCTTCTCCTTCTTCTACTTCTTCTGATTCACCCTCCAGACTTCACCTTCTCCTTCTCCTTCTTCTGCTTCTTCTGATTCATCCTCCAGACTTCACCTTCTCCTTCTCCTTCGTCTACTTCTTCTGATTCACCCTCCAGACTACACCTTCTCCTTCTCCTTCTTCTACTTCTTCTGATTCACCCTCCAGACTTCACCTTCTCCTTCTCCTTCTTCTGCTTCTTCTGATTCACCCTCCAGACTTCACCTTCTCCTTCTCCTTCTTCTACTTCTTCTGATTCACCCTCCAGACTTCACCTTCTCCTTCTCCTTCTTCTGCTTCTTCTGCTTCACCCTCCAGACTTCACCTTCTCCTTCTCCTTCTTCTGCTTCTTCTGCTTCGCCCTCCAGACATCAGCTTATCCTCTCCTTCTTCTGCTTCTTCTGCTTCACCCTCCAGACTTCACCTCCTCCTTCTCCTTCTTCTGCTTCTTCTGCTTCACCCTCCTGACTTCACCTTCTCCTTCTCCTTCTTCTACTTCTTCTGATTCACCCTCCAGACTTCACCTTCTCCTTCTCCTTCTTCTGCTTCTTCTGCTTCACCCTCCTGACTTCACCTTCTACTTCTCCTTCTTCTCCTTCTTCTGCTTCACCCCCCTGACTTCACCTTCTCCTTCTCCTTCTTCTGCTTCTTCTGATTCACCCTCCTAACTTCACCTTCTCCTTCTCCTTCTTATGCTTCTTCTGATTCACCCTCCTGACTTCACCTTCTCCTTCTCCTTCTTCTGCTTCTTCTGATTCACCCTCCAGACTTCACTTTCTCCTTCTCCTTTTCTGCTTCTTCTGATTCACCCTCCAGACTTCACCTTCTCCTTCTCCTTCTTCTGCTTCTTCTGCTTCACCCTCCTGACTTCACCTTCTCCTTCTCCTTCTTCTACTTCTTCTGATTCACCCTCCAGACTTCACCTTCTCCTTCTCCTTCTTCTGCTTCTTCTGCTTCACCCTCCTGACTTCACCTTCTCCTTCTCCTACTTCTACTTCTTCTGCTTCACCCCCCTGACTTCTCCTTCTCCTTCTCCTTTTTCTGCTTCTTCTGATTCACCCTCCTAACTTCACCTTCTCCTTCTCCTTCTTATGCTTCTTCTGATTCACCCTCCTGACTTCACCTTCTCCTTCTCCTTCTTCTGCTTCTTCTGATTCACCCTCCAGACTTCACCTTCTCCTTCTCCTTCTTCTGCTTCTTCTGATTCACTCTCCAGACTTCACCTTCTCCTTCTCCTTCTTCTGCTTCTTCTGATTCACCCTCCAGACCTCATCTTCTCCTTCTCCTTCTTCTACTTCTTCTGATTCACCCTCCAGACATAATCTTCTCCTTCTCCTTCTTCTACTTCTTCTGATTCACCCTCCAGTCTTCACCTTCTCCTTCTCCTTCATCTGCTTCTTCTGATTCACCCTCCAGACTTCACCTTCTCCTTCTCCTTCTTCTGCTTCTTCTGATTCACCCTCCAGACCTCACCTTCTCCTTCTCCTTCTTCTACTTCTTCTGATTCACCCTCCAGACTTCACCTTCTCCTTCTGCTTCTTCTACTTCTTCTGATTCACCCTCCAGTCTTCACCTTCTCCTTCTCCTTCTTCTGCTTCTTCTGATTCACCCTCCAGACTTCACCATCTCCTTCTCCTTCTTCTGCTTCTTCTGATTCACACTCCTGACTTCACCTTCTCCCTCTCCTTCTTCTGCTTCTTCTGATTCACCCTCCAAACTTCACCTTCTCCTTCTCCTTCTTCTACTTCTTCTGATTCACCCTCCAGACTTCACCTTCTCCTTCTACTTCTTCTGCTTCTTCTGATTCACCCTCCAGACTTCACCTTCTCGTTCTTCTTCTTCTGCTTCTTCTGATTCACCCTCCAGACTTCACCTTCTCCTTCTCCTTCTTCTGCTTCTTCTGCTTCACCCTCCTGACTTCACCTTCTCCTTCTCCTTCTTCTACTTCTTCTGCTTCACCCCCCTGACTTCACCTTCTCCTTCTCCTTCTTCTGCTTCTTCTGATTCTCCCTCCTAACTTCACCTTCTCCTTCTCCTTCTTCTGCTTCTTCTGATTCACCCTCCTGACTTCACCTTCTCCTTCTCCTTCTTCTGCTTCTTCTGATTCACCCTCCAGACTTCACCTTCTCCTTCTCCTTCTTCTGCTTCTTCTGATTCACCCTCCAGACCTCACCTTCTCCTTCTCCTTCTTCTACTTCTTCTGATTCACCCTCCTGACTTCACCTTCTCCTTCTCCTTCTTCTGCTTCTTCTGATTCACCCTCCAGACTTCACCTTCTCCTTCTCCTTCTTCTGCTTCTTCTGATTCACCCTCCAGACTTCACCTTCTCCTTCTCCTTCTTCTGCTTCTTCTGATTCACCCTCCAGACCTCATCTTCTCCTTCTCCTTCTTCTACTTCTTCTGATTCACCCTCCAGTCTTCACCTTCTCCTTCTCCTTCTTCTGCTTCTTCTGATTCACCCTCCAGACTTCACCTTCTCCTTCTCCTTCTTCTGCTTCTTCTGATTCACCCTCCAGACTTCACCTTCTCCTTCTCCTTCTTCGACTTCTTCTGATTCACCCTCCAGACTTCATCTTCTCCTTCTACTTCTTGTGCTTCTTCTGATTCACCCTCCAGACTTCACCTTCTCCTTCTTCTGCTACTTCTGATTCACCCTCCAGACTTCACCTTCTCCTTCTCCTTCTTCTGCTTCTTCTGATTCACCCTCCAGACTTCACCTTCTCCTTCTCCTTCTTCTACTTCTTCTGATTCACCCTCCAGACTTCACCTTTTCCTTCTCCTTCTTCTACTTCTTCTGATTCACCCTCCAGACTTCACCTTCTCCTTCTCCTTCTTCTACTTCTTCTGCTTCTCCCTTCAGACTTCACCTTCTCCTTCTCCTTCTTCTGCTTCTTCTGATTCACCCTCCAGACTGCACCTTCTCCTTCTCCTTCTTCTACTTCTTCTGATTCACCCTCCAGACTTCACCTTCTCCTTCTCCTTCTTCTGCTTCTTCTGATTCACCCTCCAGACTTCACCTTCTCCTTCTCCTTCTTCTACTTCTTCTGATTCACCCTCCAGACTTCACCTTCTCCTTCTCCTTCTTCTGCTTCTTCTGATTCATCCTCCAGACTTCACCTTCTCCTTCTCCTTCGTCTACTTCTTCTGATTCACCCTCCAGACTACACCTTCTCCTTCTCCTTCTTCTACTTCTTCTGATTCACCCTCCAGACTTCACCTTCTCCTTCTCCTTCTTCTGCTTCTTCTGATTCACCCTCCAGACTTCACCTTCTCCTTCTCCTTCTTCTACTTCTTCTGATTCACCCTCCAGACTTCACCTTCTCCTTCTCCTTCTTCTGCTTCTTCTGCTTCACCCTCCAGACTTCACCTTCTCCTTCTCCTTCTTCTGCTTCTTCTGCTTCGCCCTCCAGACATCAGCTTATCCTCTCCTTCTTCTGCTTCTTCTGCTTCACCCTCCAGACTTCACCTCCTCCTTCTCCTTCTTCTGCTTCTTCTGCTTCACCCTCCTGACTTCACCTTCTCCTTCTCCTTCTTCTACTTCTTCTGATTCACCCTCCAGACTTCACCTTCTCCTTCTCCTTCTTCTGCTTCTTCTGCTTCACCCTCCTGACTTCACCTTCTACTTCTCCTTCTTCTCCTTCTTCTGCTTCACCCCCCTGACTTCACCTTCTCCTTCTCCTTCTTCTGCTTCTTCTGATTCACCCTCCTAACTTCACCTTCTCCTTCTCCTTCTTATGCTTCTTCTGATTCACCCTCCTGACTTCACCTTCTCCTTCTCCTTCTTCTGCTTCTTCTGATTCACCCTCCAGACTTCACCTTCTCCTTCTCCTTCTTCTGCTTCTTCTGATTCACCCTCCAGACTTCACCTTCTCCTTCTCCTTCTTCTGCTTCTTCTGATTCACCCTCCAGACCTCATCTTCTCCTTCTCCTTCTTCTACTTCTTCTGATTCACCCTCCAGACATAATCTTCTCCTTCTCCTTCTTCTACTTCTTCTGATTCACCCTCCAGTCTTCACCTTCTCCTTCTCCTTCTTCTGCTTCTTCTGATTCACCCTCCAGACTTCACCTTCTCCTTCTCCTTCTTCTGCTTCTTCTGATTCTCCCTCCAGACCTCACCTTCTCCTTCTCCTTCTTCTACTTCTTCTGATTCACCCTCCAGACTTCACCTTCTCCTTCTGCTTCTTCTACTTCTTCTGATTCACCCTCCAGTCTTCACCTTCTCCTTCTCCTTCTTCTGCTTCTTCTGATTCACCCTCCAGACTTCACCATCTCCTTCTCCTTCTTCTGCTTCTTCTGATTCACCCTCCTGACTTCACCTTCTCCCTCTCCTTCTTCTGCTTCTTCTGATTCACCCTCCAAACTTCACCTTCTCCTTCTCCTTCTTCTACTTCTTCTGATTCACCCTCCAGACTTCACCTTCTCCTTCTACTTCTTCTGTTTCTTCTGATTCACCCTCCAGACTTCACCTTCTCCTTCTCCTTCTTCTGCTTCTTCTGATTCACCCTCCAGACTTCACCTTCTCCTTCTCCTTCTTCTGCTTCTTCTGATTCACCCTCCAGACTTCACCTTCTCCTTCTCCTTCTTCTGCTTCTTCTGATTCACCCTCCAGACTTCACCTTCTCCTTCTCCTTCTTCTACTTCTTCTGATTCACGCTCCAGACTTCACCTTTTCCTTCTCCTTCTTCTACTTCTTCTGATTCACCCTCCAGACTTCACCTTCTCCTTCTCCTTCTTCTACTTCATCTGCTTCTCCCTCCAGACTTTACCTTCTCCTTCTCCTTCTTCTGCTTCTTCTGATTCACCCTCCAGACTTCACCTTCTCCTTCTCCTTCTTCTACTTCTTCTGATTCACCCGCCAGACTTCACCTTCTCCTTCTCCTTCTTCTACTTCTTCTGATTCACCCTACAGACTTCACCTTCTCCTTCTCCTTCTTCTACTTCTTCTGATTCACCCTCCTGACTTCACTTTCTCCTCCTTCTTCTGCTTCTTCTGCTTCACCCTCCAGACTTCACCTTCTCCTTCTCCTTCTTCTGCTTCTTCTGATTCACCCTCCAGACTTCACCTTCTCCTTCTCCTTCTTCTACTTCTTCTGATTCACCCCCCAGACTTCACCTTCTCCTTCACCTTCTTCTGCTTCTTCTGATTCACCCTCCAGACTTCACCTTCTCCTTCTCCTTCGTCTACTTCTTCTGATTCACCCTCCAGACTACACCTTCTCCTTCTCCTTCTTCTATTCTTCTGATTTACCCTCCAGACTTCACCTTCTCCTTCTCCTTCTTCTGCTTCTTCTGATTCACCCTCCAGACTTCACCTTCTCCTTCTCCTTCTTCTACTTCTTCTGATTCACCCTCCAGACTTCACCTTCTCCTTCTCCTTCTTCTGCTTCTTCTGCTTCACCCTCCAGACTTCACCTTCTCCTTCTCCTTCTTCTCCTTCTTCTGCTTCGCCCTCCAGACATCACCTTATCCTTCTCCTTCTTCTGCTTCTTCTGCTTCACCCTCCAGACTTCACCTTCTCCTTCTCCTTCTTCTCCTTCTTCTGCTTCACCCTCCTGAATTCACCTTCTCCTTCTCCTTCTTCTACTTCTTCTGATTCACCCTCCAGACTTCACCTTCTCCTTCTCCTTCTTCTGCTTCTTCTGCTTCACCCTCCAGACTTCACCTTCTCCTTCCCCTTCTTCTGCTTCTTCTGCTGCACCCGCCAGACTTCAACTTCTCCTTCTCCTTCTTCTGCTTCTTCTGATTCACCCTACTAACTTCACCTTCCCCTTCTGCTTCTTCTACTTCTTCTGATTCACCCTCCAGACTTCACCTTCTCCTTCTCCTTCTTCTACTTCTTCTGATTCACCCTCCAGTCTTCACCTTCTCCTTCTCCTTCATCTGCTTCCTCTGATTCACCCTCCAGACTTAACCTTCTCCTTACCCTTCTTCTGCTTCTTCTGATTCACCCTCCAGACTTCACCTTCTCCTTCTCCTTCTTCTGCTTCTTCTGATTCACCCTTCAGACTTCACCTTCTCCTTCTCCTTCTTCTGCTTCTTCTGATTCACCCTCCAGACCTCACCTTCTCCTTCTCCTTCTTCTAATTCTTCTGATTCACCCTCCAGACTTCATCTTCTCCTTCTCCTTCTTCTGCTTCTTCTGATTCACCCTCCAGACTTCACCTTCTCCTTCTCCTTCTTCTGCTTCTTCTGATTCACCCTCCAGACTTCGCCTTCTCCTTCTCCTTCTTCTACTTCTTCTGATTCACCCTCCAGACTTCACCTTCTCCTTCTCCTTCTTCTGCTTCTTCTGATTCACCCTCCAGACTTCACCTTCTCCTTCTCCTTCTTCTACTTCTTCTGATTCACCCTCCAGACTTCATCTTCTCCTTCTCCTTCTTCTGCTTCTTCTGATTCACCCTCCAGACTTCACCTTCTCCTTCTCCTTCTTCTGCTTCTTCTGATTCACCCTCCAGACTTCACCTTCTCCTTCTCCTTCTTCTACTTCTTTTGCTTCTCCCTCCAGACTTCACCTTCTCCTTCTCCTTCTTCTGCTTCTTCTGATTCACCCTCCTGACTTCACCTTCTCCTTCTCCTTCTTCTGCTTCTTCTGATTCACCCTCCAGACTTCACCTTCTCCTTCTCCTTCTTCTACTTCTTCTGATTCACCCTCCAGACTTCACCTTCTCCTTCTACTTCTTCTGCTTCTTCTGATTCACCCTCCAGACTTCACCTTCTCCTTCTCCTTCTTCTGTTTTTCTGATTCACCCTCCAGAATTCACCTTCTCCTTCTCCTTCTTCTGCTTCTTCTGATTCACCCTCCAGACTTCACCTTCTCCTTCTCCTTCTTCTGCTTCTTCTGATTCACCCTCCAGACTTCACCTTCTCCTTCTCCTTCTTCTGCTTCTTCTGATTCACCCTCCAGACTTCACCTTCTCCTTCTCCTTCTTCTACTTCTTCTGATTCACCCTCCAGACTTCACCTTCTCCTTCTACTTCTTCTGCTTCTTCTGATTCACCCTCCAGACTTCACCTTCTCCTTCTCCTTCTTCTGCTTCTTCTGATTCACCGTCCAGACTTCACCTTCTCCTTCTCCTTCTTCTACTTCTTCTGATTCACCCTCCAGACTTCACCTTCTCCTTCTCCTTTTTCTACTTCTTCTGATTCACCCTCCAGACTTCACCTTCTCCTTCTCCTTCTTCTGCTTCTTCTGATTCACCCTCCAGACTTCACCTTCTCCTTCTCCTTCTTCTACTTCTTCTGATTCACCCTCCAGATTTCGCCTTCTCCTTCTCCTTCTTCTACTTCTTCTGATTCACCCTCCAGACTTCACCTTCTCCTTCTCCTTCTTCTACTTCTTCTGATTCACCCTCCAGTCTTCACCTTCTCCTTCTCCTTCTTCTGCTTCTTCTGATTCACCCTCCTGACTTCACCTTCTCCTTCTCCTTCTTCTGCTTCTTCTGATTCACCCTCCAGACTTCACCTTCTCCTTCTCCTTCTTCTTCTTCTGATTCACCCTCCAGACTTCACCTTCTCCTTCTACTTCTTCTGCTTCTTCTGATTCACCCTCCAGACTTCACCTTCTCCTTCTCCTTCTTCTGCTTCTTCTGATTCACCCTCCAGAATTCACCTTCTCCTTCTCCTTCTTCTGCTTCTTCTGATTCACCCTCCAGACTTCACCTTCTCCTTCTCCTTCTTCTGCTTCTTCTGATTCACCCTCCAGACTTCACCTTCTCCTTCTCCTTCTTCTACTTCTTCTGATTCACCCTCCAGACTTCACCTTCTCCTTCTCCTTCTTCTACTTCTTCTGATTCACCCTCCAGACTTCACCTTCTCCTTCTCCTGCTTCTTCTGATTCACCCTCCAGACTTCACCATCTCCTTCTCATTCTTCTGCTTCTTCTGATTCACCCTCCAGAATTCATCTTCTCCTTCTCCTTCTTCTGCTTCTTCTGATTCACCCTTCAGACTTCACCTTCTCCTTCTCCTTCTTCTGCTTCTTCTGATTCACCCTCCAGACCTCACCTTCTCCTTCTCCTTCTTCTAATTCTTCTGATTCACCCTCCAGACTTCATCTTCTCCTTCTCCTTCTTCTGCTTCATCTGATTCACCCTCCAGACTTCACCATGTCCTTCTCCTTCTTCTACTTCTTCTGATTCACCCTCCAGACTTCACCTTCTCTTTCTCCTTCTTCTACTTCTTCTGAATCACCCTCCAGTCTTCACCTTCTCCTTCTCCTTCTTCTGCTTCTTCTGATTCTCCCTCCAGACTTCACCTTCTCCTTCTCCTTCTTCTGCTTCTTCTGATTCACCCTCCTGACTTCACCTTCTCCTTCTCCTTCTTCTGCTTCTTCTGATTCACCCTCCAGACTTCACCTTCTCCTTCTCCTTCTTCTACTTCTTCTGATTCACCCTCCAGACTTCATCTTCTCCTTCTACTTCTTCTGCTTCTTCTGATTCACCCTCCAGACTTCACGTTCTCCTTCTCCTTATTCTGCTTCTTCTGATTCACCCTCCAGACTTCACCTTCTACTTCTCCTTCTTCTGCTTCTTCTGATTCACCCTCCAGACTTCACTTTCTCCTTCTCCTTCTTCTGCTTCTTCTGATTCACCCTCCAGACTTCACCTTCTCCTCCTTCTTCTACTTCTTCTTATTCACCCTCCAGACTTCACCTTCTCCTTCTCCTTCTTCTGCTTCTTCTGATTCACCCTCCAGACTTCACCTTCTCCTTCTCCTTCGTCTACTTCTTCTGATTCACCCTCCAGACTACACCATCTCCTTCTCCTTCTTCTACTTCTTTAATTCACCCTCCAGACTTCACCTTCTCCTTCTCCTTCTTCTGCTTCTTCTGATTCACCCTCCAGACTTCACCTTCTCCTTCTCCAACTTCTACTTCTTCTGATTCACCCTCCAGACTTCACCTTTTCCTTTTCCTTCTTCTACTTCTTCTGATTTACCCTCCAGACTTCACCTTCTCCTTCTCCTTCTTCTACTTCTTCTGCTTCTCCCTCCAGATTTCACCTTCTCCTTCTCCTTCTTCTGCTTCTTCTGATTCACCCTCCAGACTTCACCTTCTCCTTCTCCTTCTTCTACTTCTTCTGATTCACCCTCCAGACTTCACCTTCTCCTTCTCCTTCTTCTACTTCTTCTGATTCACCCTCCAGACTTCACCTTCTCCTTCTCCTTCTTCTACTTCTTCTGATTCACCCTCCTGACTTCACTTACTCCTTCTCCTTCTTCTGCTTCTTCTGCTTCACCCTCCAGACTTCACCTTCTCCTACTCCTTCTTCTGCTTCTTCTGATTCATCCTCCAGACTTCACCTTCTCCTTCTCCTTCTTCTGCTTCTTCTGATTCACCCTCCAGACTTCACCTTCTCCTTCTCCTTCTTCTACTTCTTCTGATTCACCCTCCAGACTTCACCTTCTCCTTCTCCTTCTTCTGCTTCTTCTGATTCACCCTCCAGACTGATATACCTATCAATTCCTCCAATAAAAGGCGAAGAGTTACGAAGGTGACTAAAGGTTTTTATTGACTAAATAACAGCCCACTCTCGTGGGTGATCCGATCCAAGCAGGAGGAATACCAGCCAGTCGCTCACCTTTATACCTGGCCTGGTGGGTGGAGCCAAGGCGGAGTCGGCAGTGGTCATCCCAGGTATAGCAGTGTGGCAAGAGGCGACCTCGTACCGTGATACAATAGTGGACAGTGATACAGTTATAACGAACAGTGGTGAACAGTGCTAACTACTAACAGTGATACGATAGTGAACGTGGTTTACCACATTCACCCCTTGTTTAGAATTAAGTCCGGCGGGGTGAAGTGTACTACCAATTCTGGTAGGTCAGTCTGTCCGGAGGCTTCGTAAGCCTCTCCGATCGCCGCAGCGGTGGTGTTGCCTTATCCGGTGCTGGTGCCTTATCCGGTGTTGATGCTGGTGTTTGCGTGGTCGGCGAGGGCTCGTGGGGTTCCGGCATGCCATCTACCTGGACTGAGGTTGGGGGGGGTGGTGGCGGTGTTTCCGGATCGGCTGAGGGTGCGAGGTCTCGTAGGGAGACAGTGTCCTCCCGCCCGTCTGGGTACGCCACGTAGGCGTACTGGGGGTTGGCGTGCAGGAGGTTCACCCTCTCGACCAGGGGGTCCGTTTTATGGGTCCTCACGTGTTTCCGCAGCCAGACCGGCCCCGGGGCGGTCAGCCAGGTTGGTAGAGTGGTTCCCGTAGTCGACTTCCTGGGGAAAACGAACATTCGTTCATGGGGGGTGGTGTTAGTGGCCGTGCAAAGTAATGACCGGTTGGAGTGCAGCGCTGTCGGGAGGACTTCTTGCCAGCGGGAGGTTGGGAGGCCCTTAGACTTTAAGGCTAAGAGGACGGCCTTCCATACCGTCGCGTTCTCTCTTTCCACCTGACCGTTACCTCTGGGGTTGTAGCTGGTGGTCCTGCTTGCTGCAATACCTCTCTCTAGGAGGAATTGCCGGAGTTCCTCGCTCATGAAGGAGGAGCCCCGGTCGCTGTGTATATAGTTCGGGAACCCGAACAAGGTGAAGAGGGCATTCAGGCACTTAATGACCGTGCTACTGGTCATGTCGGGGCAGGGGAAGGCAAAGGGGAAACGGGAGTACTCATCAACGATGTTGAGGAAGTACACATTACGGTCAGAGGACGGGAGGGGCCCCTTAAAGTCGATGCTCAGGCGCTCGAAGGGGCGGGTGGCCTTGATCAGGCTTGCTCGGTCCGGCCTATAGAAGTGCGGTTTGCACTCCGCACAGGTCTGGCAGTTCCTGGTCATGGTCCTGACCTCCTCGATGGAGTAGGTCAGGTTGCGGGCCTTAATGAAATGGTAGAGTCTGGTGACTCCGGGGTGGCAGAGCTGGTCGTGGAGGGTCTGAAGCCTATCGATATGCGCGCTGGCGCATGTCATTCGTGAAAGGGCATCAGGGGATTCGTTCAGCTTGCCTGGCCGGTACAAGATCTCATAATCGTAGGTGGAGAGCTCGATTCTCCATCTCAAAATCTTGTCATTCTTGATTTTGCCCTTCAGCTTGTTATTAAACATGAAAGCCACCGAACGCTGGTCGGTGAGGAGGGTAAATCGTTTGCCTGCCAGGTAGTGCCTCCAGCGCCGTACTGCCTCCACGATCGCCTGGGCCTCTTTCTCGACCGACGAATGTCGGATCTCGGGGCCCTGTAGGGTCCTTGAGAAGAAGGCCACTGGCCTCCCCTCCTGGTTTAGGGTGGCGGCTAAGGCGAAGTCGGATGCGTCGCTCTCCACCTGAAAGGGGATGGACTCGTCCACTGCGTGCATCGTGGCCTTGGCTATGTCTCCCTTAATGAGGGAGAAGGCCGCGCACGCCTCCTCCGTGAGGGGGAAGGAAGTGGCTTTCAGGAGGGGTCTGGCTTTGTCCGCGTAATTGGGTACCCATTGGGCATAGTAGGCGAAAAGCCCCAGGGTTCTCCTAAGTGCTTTAGGGCAGTGGGGGAGGGGTAGCTCCATGAGGGGGCGCATTCTTTCTGGGTCGGGGCCGATGATTCCGTTCTCCACTACGCAGCCGAGGATGGCAAGGCGCGTGGTGTTAAACACGCATATCTCCTTATTGTAGGTGAGGTTCAGCCGTTGGGCCGTACGGAGGAATTTCTCCAGATTCGCGTCATGTTCCTGCTGGTCGCGGCCGCAGATAGTGACGTTATCTAGGTAGGGGAATGTAGCCTGCAGTTCGTTCTGGTCAACCATCTGGTCCATCTCCCTTTGGAAGACCGAGACCCCATTAGTGACACCGAAGGGGACCCTAAGGAAGTGGTATAGGCGCCCATTCGCCTCGAAGGCGGTATACTGGCGGTCCTCAGGGTGGATAGGGAGTTGGTGGTAGGCCGACTTCAGGTCGATGGTCGAGAATACTTTATACTGTGCAATCTGATTGACCATGTCAGATATGCGGGGGAGGGGGTATGCGTCCAGCTGGGTATATCTGTTTATGGTCTGGCTGTAGTCGATGACCAGGCGGTTTTTATCGCCGGTCTTTACGACTACGACCTGGGCACGCCAGGGGCTGCTGCTCCCCTCGATAATGCCCTCTTTCAGGAGGCGCCGCACCTCAGAGCTAATGAAGGCTCTGTCCCCGGCGCTATACCGCCTGCTTTTGGTAGCGACGGGTTTGCAGTCAGGGGTAAGGTTAGCAAACAGAGAGGGTGGCGGGACCTTGAGGGTGGAGAGGCTGCAGGTGTTACGCGGTGGGCGGTTTAACGTTTGCTGGTTGTTGACTGTGAGTGGGGGGAGGGGTCCACCGTATGCTAGGGTTACGCTTTGGAGGTGGGATTGGAAGTCCAGCCCTAGTAGGACGGCAGCGCAGAGATGGGGGAGGACGAGGAGTTTAAAGTTTTTATACTCCGTGCCCTTAACCGACAGGGTCACGACACAGTAGCCGCTGATGTCCGTGGCGTGGGACCTCGATGCCATCGAGATTCGGCTGCGCGTTGGTAGGACAGAGAGGGAGTAGTGGCTCACCGTGTCTGGGTGGATGAAGCTCTCCGTGCTTCCGCTGTCGAACAGGCAGGTCGTGGCGTGGCCGTTCACTTTGATGTCCATCATTGACTTGGACAGATGGTGCGGGCGGGCTTGGTCCAGGGTGACGGAAGCTAGTGTGTAGCTGAGCGAGTCGTTGTCATCTGCGGGCGAGGCGGTCGGGCGTGGTGAGTAAAATGGCGTCTCCCACGAGGTAGGGCCCCATGAGGCACTATTGGGGTCGGTTGCCTTAATCAAAGATGGCCGCCCCCATGACTCATGTGTGGGGATGCTGGCCTCAGTTGCCCTAAACAAAGATGGCCGCCCCCATGACTCATGTGTGGGGATGCTGGCCTCAGTTGCCCTAAACGAAGATGGCCGCCCCCATAGTTCGCATGCGGCACTGCTGGCCTCTGAGGATCCGCTCCTGCAGGCCTTGGAGAAGTGGCCTTTCTTCAGGCAGGTTTTACATATGGAGTTCTTGGCTGGGCAGCGCGACCTCGGGTGCTTCTCCTGGCCACAAAAAAAACAGCCGGCGGCCCGATCGCGGATGCCCGATGTCGGGGCCGGTGCCGGGGGTGGCGGGGCCGGTCGGGTCCGGGACGCCGACGCAGAGGTAGGTCCCGGGGGCGGCGCTGGGAAGGGTGCTGTGGTAGGGCTCGGGCCCGAGTCCCAGGGTCGCGAGCAGTACCTGGTGAATGCTTCCTGATCTTGGTGGGCCACTTCCAGGGAGATAGCGAGGGCTTCAGCTTTTTCCATGCTGAGGTCTTTAGCTTCCAGCAGTCTTTGCCGTGAGTACTCGGACCGTAGGCCTTTCAGGAATGCGTCGCGGATATTATCTTCAGTATTTTCGGCTGCCGACACCGATTTAAAGTCACAGTTCCTGGCGAGTGCATATAGCGCCTGTGAGAATTCGGCTACTGATTCTCCTGGCTGTTGCGGCCGTGATCTTAGGAGGTGCCTAGCGTACATGTAGTTTACCGGGGTCCGGTACTTCTGTTTCAGCAGGTTGATGGCGGTCTCGTAGGTAGTCATGTCCTCGATGAGAGTGTATACTCTCGGGCTCAGTTGTGCCTGCAGGACACTTAGTTTGGATGCCTGAGGGACGCTGGATTCTCTCAGGTATGATTCGAAGCAGACCAGCCAGTGTTTAAAGTCTGCGGCTGAGTTTGCTGCTCGTGGGTTCAGGTCCAGGTACGGCGGTCTGAGGGCTCGCAGCCAAGCTGGCTGGTGTGGCTGTGCTCCTGGGAGCTGCGCTGGTGGCTCCTCCGCCGGTTGTGACTCGTTGTCGGACATCATTAAATTTAGTCAATAAAATTGATATACCTATCAATTCCTCCAATAAAAGGCGAAGAGTTACGAAGGTGACTAAAGGTTTTTATTGACTAAATAACAGCCCACTCTCGTGGGTGATCCGATCCAAGCAGGAGGAATACCAGCCAGTCGCTCACCTTTATACCTGGCCTGGTGGGTGGAGCCAAGGCGGAGTCGGCAGTGGTCATCCCAGGTATAGCAGTGTGGCAAGAGGCGACCTCGTACCGTGATACAATAGTGGTCAGTGATACAGTTATAACGAACAGTGGTGAACAGTGCTAACTACTAACAGTGATACGATAGTGAACGTGGTTTACCACACAGACTTCACCTTCTCCTTCTCCTTCGTCTACTTCTTCTGATTCACCCTCCAGACTACACCTTCTCCTTCTCCTTCTTCTACTTCTTCTGATTCACCCTCCAGACTTCACCTTCTCCTTCTCCTTCTTCTGCTTCTTCTGATTCACCCTCCAGACTTCACCTTCTCCTTCTCCTTCTTCTACTTCTTCTGATTCACCCTCCAGACTTCACCTTCTCCTTCTCCTTCTTCTGCTTCTTCTGCTTCACCCTCCAGACTTCACCTTCTCCTTCTCCTTCTTCTGCTTCTTCTGCTTCGCCCTCCAGACATCAGCTTATCCTTCTCCTTCTTCTGCTTCTTCTGCTTCACCCTCCAGACTTCACCTTCTCCTTCTCCTTCTTCTGCTTCTTCTGCTTCACCCTCATGACTTCACCTTCTCCTTCTCCTTCTTCTACTTCTTCTGATTCACCCTCCAGACTTCACATTCTCCTTCTCCTTCTTCTGCTTCTTCTGATTCACCCTCCTAACTTCACCTTCTCCTTCTCCTTCTTCTGCTTCTTCTGATTCACCCTCCTGACTTCCCCTTCTCCTTCTCCTTCTTCTGCTTCTTGTGATTCACCCTCCAGACTTCACCTTCTCCTTCTCCTTCTTCTGCTTCTTCTGATTCACCCTCCAGACTTCACCTTCTCCTTCTCCTTCTTCTGCTTCTTCTGATCCACCCTCCAGACCTCACCTTCTCCTTCTCCTTCTTCTACTTCTTCTGATTCACCCTCCAGACTTCACCTTCTCCTTCTGCTTCTTCTACTTCTTCTGATTCACCCTCCAGTCTTCACCTTCTCCTTCTCCTTCTTCTGCTTCTTCTGATTCACCCTCCAGACTTCACCATCTCCTTCTCCTTCTTCTGCTTCTTCCGATTCACCCTCCTGACTTCACCTTCTCCTTCTCCTTCTTCTGCTTCTTCTGATTCACCCTCCAAACTTCACCTTCTCCTTCTCCTTCTTCTTCTTCTTCTGATTCACCCTCCAGACTTCACCTTCTCCTTCTACTTCTTCTGCTTCTTCTGATTCACCCTCCAGACTTCACCTTCTCCTTCTCCTTCTCCTGCTTCTTCTGATTCACCCTCCAGACTTCACCTTTTCCTTCTCCTTCTTCTGCTTCTTCTGATTCACCCTCCAGACTTCACCTTCTCCTTCTCCTTCTTCTGCTTCTTCTGATTCACCCTCCAGACTTCACCTTCTCCTTCTCCTTCTTCTACTTCTTCTGATTCACCCTCCAGACTTTACCTTTTCCTTCTCCTTCTTCTACTTCTTCTGATTCACCCTCCAGACTTCACCTTCTCCTTCTCCTTCTTCTACTTCTTCTGCTTCTCCCTCCAGACTTCACCTTCTCCTTCTCCTTCTTCTGCTTCTTCTGATACACCCTCCAGACTTCACCTTCTCCTTCTCCTTCTTCTACTTCTTCTCAATCACCCTGCAGACTTCACCTTCTCCTTCTCCTTCTTCTACTTCTTCTGATTCACCCTCCAGACTTCACCTTCTCCTTCTCCTTCTTCTAATTCTTCTGATTCACCCTCCTGACTTCACTTTCTCCTCCTTCTTCTGCTTCTTCTACTTCACCCTCCAGACTTCACCTTCTCCTTCTCCTTCTTCTGCTTCTTCTGATTCACCCTCCAGACTTCACCTTCTCCTTCTCCTTCTTCTGCTTCTTCTGATTCACCCTCCAGACTTCACCTTCTCCTTCTCCTTCGTCTACTTCTTCTGATTCACCCTCCAGACTACACCATCTCCTTCTCCTTCTTCTACTTCTTTGATTCACCCTCCAGACTTCACCTTCTCCTTCTCCTTCTTCTGCTTCTTCTGATTCACCCTCCAGACTTCACCTTCTCCTTCTCCTACTTCTACTTCTTCTGATTCACCCTCCAGACTTCACCTTTTCCTTTTCCTTCTTCTACTTCTTCTGATTTACCCTCCAGACTTCACCTTCTCCTTCTCCTTCTTCTACTTCTTCTGCTTCTTCCTCCAGATTTCACCTTCTCCTTCTCCTTCTTCTGCTTCTTCTGATTCACCCTCCAGACTTCACCTTCTCCTTCTCCTTCTACTTCTTCTGTTTCACCCTCCAGACTTCACCTTCTCCTTCTCCTTCTTCTACTTCTTCTGATTCACCCTCCAGACTTCACCTTCTCCTTCTCCTTCTTCTGCTTCTTCTGCTTCACCCTCCTGACTTCACCTTCTCCTTCTCCTTCTTCTACTTCTTCTGATTCACCCTCCAGACTTCACCTTCTCCTTCTCCTTCTTCTGCTTCTTCTGCTTCACCCTCCAGACTTCACCTTCTCCTTCTCCTTCTTCTGCTTCTTCTGCTTCACCCTCCTGACTTCACCTTCTCCTTCTCCTTCTTCTGCTTCTTCTGATTCACCCTCCTGACTTCACCTTCTCCTTCTCCTTCTTCTGCTTCTTCTGATTCACCCTCCAGACTTCACCTTCTCCTTCTCCTTCTTCTGCTTCTTCTGATTCACCCTCCAGACCTCATCTTCTCCTTCTCCTTCTTCTACTTCTTCTGATTCACCCTCCAGACTTCATCTTCTCCTTCTCCTTCTTCTACTTCTTCTGATTCACCCTCCAGTCTTCACCTTCTCCTTCTCCTTCTTCTGCTTCTTCTGATTCACCCTCCAGAATTCACCTTCTCCTTCTCCTTCTTCTGCTTCTTCTGATTCACCCTCCAGACCTCACCTTCTCCTTCTCCTTCTTCTACTTCTTCTGATTCACCCTCCAGACTTCACCTTCTCCTTCTGCTTCTTCTACTTCTTCTGATTCACCCTCCAGTCTTCACCTTCTCCTTCTCCTTCTTCTGCTTCTTCTGATTCACCCTCCAGACTTCACCATCTCCTTCTCCTTCTTCTGCTTCTTCCGATTCACCCTCCTGACTTCACCTTCTCCTTCTCCTTCTTCTGCTTCTTCTGATTCACCCTCCAAACATCACCTTCTCCTTCTCCTTCTTCTACTTCTTCTGATTCACCCTCCAGACTTCACCTTCTCCTTCTACTTCTTCTGCTTCTTCTGATTCACCCTCCAGACTTCACCTTCTCCTTCTCCTTCTCCTGCTTCTTCTGATTCACCCTCCAGACTTCATCTTCTCCTTCTCCTTCTTCTGCTTCTTCTGATTCACCCTCCAGACTTCACCTTCTCCTTCTCCTTCTTCTGCTTCTTCTGATTCACCCTCCAGACTTCACCTTCTCCTTCTCCTTCTTCTACTTCTTCTGATTCACCCTCCAGACTTCACCTTTTCCTTCTCCTTCTTCTACTTCTTCTGATTCACCCTCCAGACTTCACCTTCTCCTTCTCCTTCTTCTACTTCTTCTGCTTCTCCCTCCAGACTTCACCTTCTCCTTCTCCTTCTTCTGCTTCTTCTGATACACCCTCCAGACTTCACCTTCTCCTTCTCCTTCTTCTACTTCTTCTGATTCACCCTCCAGACTTCACCTTCTCCTTCTCCTTCTTCTACTTCTTCTGATTCACCCTCCAGACTTCACCTTCTCCTTCTCCTTCTTCTACTTCTTCTGATTCACCCTCCTGACTTCACTTTCTCCTCCTTCTTCTGCTTCTTCTGCTTCACCCTCCAGACTTCACCTTCTCCTTCTACTTCTTCTGCTTCTTCTGATTCACCCTCCAGACTTCACCTTCTCCTTCTCCTTCTTCTGCTTCTTCTGATTCACCCTCAAGACTTCACCTTCTCCTTCTCCTTCTTCTACTTCTTCTGATTCACCATCCAGACTTCACCTTCTCCTTCTCCTTCTTCTGCTTCTTCTGATTCACCCTCCAGACTTCACCTTCTCCTTCTCCTTCGTCTACTTCTTCTGATTCACCCTCCAGCCTACACCTTCTCCTTCTCCTTCTTCTACTTCTTCTGATTCACCCTCCAGACTTCACCTTATCCTTCTCCTTCTTCTGCTTGTTCTGATTCACCCTCCAGACTTCACCGTCTCCTTCTCCTTCTTCTACTTCTTCTGATTCACCGTCCAGACTTCACCTTCTCCTTCTCCTTCTTCTGCTTCTTCTGCTTCACCCTCCAGACTTCACCTTCTCCTTCTTCTGCTTCTTCTGCTTCGCTCTCCAGACATCACCTTATCCTTCTCCTTCTTCTGCTTCTTCTGCTTCACCCTCCAGACTTCACCTTCTCCTTCTCCTTCTTCTGCTTCTTCTGCTTCACCCTCCTGACTTCACCTTCTCCTTCTCCTTCTTCTACTTCTTCTGATTCACCCTCCAGACTTCACCTTCTCCTTCTCCTTCTTCTGCTTCTTCTGCTTCACCCTCCAGACTTCACCTTCTCCTTCTCCTTCTTCTGCTTCTTCTGCTGCGCCCGCCAGACCTCACCTTCTCCTTCTCCTTCTTCTGCTTCTTCTGCTTCACCCTCCTGACTTCACCTTCTCCTTCTTCTACCTCTTCTGCTTCACCCCCCTGACATCACCTTCTCCTTCTCCTTCTTCTGCTTCTTCTGATTCACCCTCCTAACTTCACCTTCTCCTTCTCCTACTTCTGCTTCTAATGATTCACCCTCCTGACTTCACCTTCTCCTTCTCCTTCTTCTGCTTCTTCTGATTCACCCTCCAGACTTCACCTTCTCCTTCTCCTTCTTCTGCTTCTTCTGATTCACCCTCCAGACTTCACCTTCTCCTTCTCCTTCTTCTGCTTCTTCTGATTCACCCTCCAGACCTCATCTTCTCCTTCTCCTTCTTCTACTTCTTCTGATTCACCCTCCAGACTTCATCTTCTCCTTCTCCGTCTTCTACTTCTTCTGATTCATCCTCCAGTCTTCACCTTCTCCTTCTCCTTCTTCTGCTTCTTCTGATTCACCCTCCAGACTTCACCTTCTCCTTCTCCTTCTTCTGCTTCTTCTGATTCACCCTCCAGACCTCACCTTCTCCTTCTCCTTCTTCTACTTCTTCTGATTCACCCTCCAGACTTCACCTTCTCCTTCTGCTTCTTCTACTTCTTCTGATTCACCCTCCAGTCTTCACCTTCTCCTACTCCTTCTTCTGCTTCTTCTGATTCACCATCCAGACTTCACCTTCTCCTTCTCCTTCTTCTGCTTCTTCTGATTCACCCTCCTGACTTCACCTTCTCCTTCTCCTTCTTCTGCTTCTTCTGATTCACCCTCCAAACTTCACCTTCTCCTTCTCCTTCTTCTACTTCTTCTGATTCACCCTCCAGACTTCACCTTCTCCTTCTATTTCTTCTGCTTCTTCTGATTCACCCTCCAGACTTCACCTTCTCCTTCTCCTTCTTCTGCTTCTTCTGATTCACCCTCCAGACTTCACCTTCTCCTTCTCCTTCTTCTGCTTCTTCTGATTCACCCTCCAGACTTCACCTTCTCCTTCTCCTTCTTCTGCTTCTTCTGATTCACCCTCCAGACTTCACCATCTCCTTCTCCTTCGTCGACTTCTTCTGATTCACCCTCCAGACTACACCTTCTCCTTCTCCTTCTTCTACTTCTTCTGATTCACCCTCCTGACTTCACCTTCTCCTTCTCCTTCTTCTGCTTCTTCTGCTTCACCCTCCAGACTTCACCTTCTCCTTCTCCTTCTTCTGCTTCTTCTGCTTCACCCTCCAGACTTCACCTTCTCCTTCTCCTTCATCTGCTTCTTCTGCTTCACCCTCCTGACTTCACCTTCTCCTTCCCCTTCTTCAACTTCTTCTGATTCACCCTCCAGACTTCACCTTCTCCTTCTCCTTCGTCTGCTTCTTCTGCTTCACCCTCCAGACTTCACCTTCTCCTTCTCCTTCTTCTGCTTCTTCTGCTTCACCCTCCAGACTTCATCTTCTCCTTCTCCTTCTTCTGCTTCTTCTGCTTCACCCTCCTGACTTCAACTTCTCCTTCTCCTTCTTCTACTTCTTCTGATTCACCCTCCAGACTTCACCTTCTCCTTCTCCTTCTTCTGCTTCTTCTGCTTCACCCTCCAGACTTCACCTTCTCCTTCTCCTTCTTCTGCTTCTTCTGCTGCGCCCGCCAGACTTCACCTTCTCCTTCTGCTTCTTCTGCTTCACCCTCCTGACTTCACCTTCTCCTTCTCCTTCTTCTACTTCTTCTGCTTCACCCCCCTGACTTCACCTTCTCCTTCTCCTTCTTCTGCTTCTTCTGATTCACCCTCCTAACTTCACCTTCTCCTTCTCCTTCTTCTGCTTCTTCTGATTCACCCTCCTGACTTCACCTTCTCCTTCTCCTTCTTCTGCTTCTTCTGATTCACCCTCCAGACTTCACCTTCTCCTTCTCCTTCTTCTGCTTCTTCTGATTCACCCTCCAGACTTCACCTTCTCCTTCTCCTTCTTCTGCTTCTTCTGATTCACCCTCCAGACCTCACCTTCTCCTTCTCCTTCTTCTACTTCTTCTGATTCACCCTCCTGACTTCACCTTCTCCTTCTCCTTCTTCTACTTCTTCTGCTTCTCCCTCCAGACTTCACCTTCTCCTTCTCCTTCTTCTGCTTCTTCTGATACACCCTCCAGACTTCACCTTCTCCTTCTCCTTCTTCTACTTCTTCTGATTCACCCTCCAGACTTCACCTTCTCCTTCTCCTTCTTCTACTTCTTCTGATTCACCCTCCAGACTTCACCTTCTCCTTCTCCTTCTTCTACTTCTTCTGATTCACCCTCCTGACTTCACTTTCTCCTCCTTCTTCTGCTTCTTCTGCTTCACCCTCCAGACTTCACCTTCTCCTTCTACTTCTTCTGCTTCTTCTGATTCACCCTCCAGACTTCACCTTCTCCTTCTCCTTCTTCCGCTTCTTCTGATTCACCCTCCAGACTTCACTTTCTCCTTCTCCTTCTTCTACTTCTTCTGATTCACCATCCAGACTTCACCTTCTCCTTCTCCTTCTTCTGCTTCTTCTGATTCACCCTCCAGACTTCACCTTCTCCTTCTCCTTCGTCTACTTCTTCTGATTCACCCTCCAGCCTACACCTTCTCCTTCTCCTTCTTCTACTTCTTCTGATTCACCCTCCAGACTTCACCTTATCCTTCTCCTTCTTCTGCTTCTTCTGATTCACCCTCCAGACCTCACCGTCTCCTTCTCCTTCTTCTACTTCTTCTGATTCACCGTCCAGACTTCACCTTCTCCTTCTGCTTCTTCTACTTCTTCTGATTCACCCTCCAGTCTTCACCTTCTCCTACTCCTTCTTCTGCTTCTTCTGATTCACCATCCAGACTTCACCTTCTCCTTCTCCTTCTTCTGCTTCTTCTGATTCACCCTCCTGACTTCACCTTCTCCTTCTCCTTCTTCTGCTTCTTCTGATTCACCCTCCAAACTTCACCTTCTCCTTCTCCTTCTTCTACTTCTTCTGATTCACCCTCCAGACTTCACCTTCTCCTTCTATTTCTTCTGCTTCTTCTGATTCACCCTCCAGACTTCACCTTCTCCTTCTCCTTCTTCTGCTTCTTCTGATTCACCCTCCAGACTTCACCTTCTCCTTCTCCTTCTTCTGCTTCTTCTGATTCACCCTCCAGACTTCACCTTCTCCTTCTCCTTCTTCTGCTTCTTCTGATTCACCCTCCAGACTTCACCATCTCCTTCTCCTTCGTCGACTTCTTCTGATTCACCCTCCAGACTACACCTTCTCCTTCTCCTTCTTCTACTTCTTCTGATTCACCCTCCTGACTTCACCTTCTCCTTCTCCTTCTTCTGCTTCTTCTGCTTCACCCTCCAGACTTCACCTTCTCCTTCTCCTTCTTCTGCTTCTTCTGCTTCACCCTCCAGACTTCACCTTCTCCTTCTCCTTCATCTGCTTCTTCTGCTTCACCCTCCTGACTTCACCTTCTCCTTCCCCTTCTTGAACTTCTTCTGATTCACCCTCCAGACTTCACCTTCTCCTTCTCCTTCGTCTGCTTCTTCTGCTTCACCCTCCAGACTTCACCTTCTCCTTCTCCTTCTTCTGCTTCTTCTGCTTCACCCTCCAGACTTCATCTTCTCCTTCTCCTTCTTCTGCTTCTTCTGCTTCACCCTCCTGACTTCAACTTCTCCTTCTCCTTCTTCTACTTCTTCTGATTCACCCTCCAGACTTCACCTTCTCCTTCTCCTTCTTCTGCTTCTTCTGCTTCACCCTCCAGACTTCACCTTCTCCTTCTCCTTCTTCTGCTTCTTCTGCTGCGCCCGCCAGACTTCACCTTCTCCTTCTGCTTCTTCTGCTTCACCCTCCTGACTTCACCTTCTCCTTCTCCTTCTTCTACTTCTTCTGCTTCACCCCCCTGACTTCACCTTCTCCTTCTCCTTCTTCTGCTTCTTCTGATTCACCCTCCTAACTTCACCTTCTCCTTCTCCTTCTTCTGCTTCTTCTGATTCACCCTCCTGACTTCACCTTCTCCTTCTCCTTCTTCTGCTTCTTCTGATTCACCCTCCAGACTTCACCTTCTCCTTCTCCTTCTTCTGCTTCTTCTGATTCACCCTCCAGACTTCACCTTCTCCTTCTCCTTCTTCTGCTTCTTCTGATTCACCCTCCAGACCTCACCTTCTCCTTCTCCTTCTTCTACTTCTTCTGATTCACCCTCCTGACTTCACCTTCTCCTTCTCCTTCTTCTACTTCTTCTGCTTCTCCCTCCAGACTTCACCTTCTCCTTCTCCTTCTTCTGCTTCTTCTGATACACCCTCCAGACTTCACCTTCTCCTTCTCCTTCTTCTACTTCTTCTGATTCACCCTCCAGACTTCACCTTCTCCTTCTCCTTCTTCTACTTCTTCTGATTCACCCTCCAGACTTCACCTTCTCCTTCTCCTTCTTCTACTTCTTCTGATTCACCCTCCTGACTTCACTTTCTCCTCCTTCTTCTGCTTCTTCTGCTTCACCCTCCAGACTTCACCTTCTCCTTCTACTTCTTCTGCTTCTTCTGATTCACCCTCCAGACTTCACCTTCTCCTTCTCCTTCTTCTGCTTCTTCTGATTCACCCTCCAGACTTCACTTTCTCCTTCTCCTTCTTCTACTTCTTCTGATTCACCATCCAGACTTCACCTTCTCCTTCTCCTTCTTCTGCTTCTTCTGATTCACCCTCCAGACTTCACCTTCTCCTTCTCCTTCGTCTACTTCTTCTGATTCACCCTCCAGCCTACACCTTCTCCTTCTCCTTCTTCTACTTCTTCTGATTCACCCTCCAGACTTCACCTTATCCTTCTCCTTCTTCTGCTTCTTCTGATTCACCCTCCAGACTTCACCGTCTCCTTCTCCTTCTTCTACTTCTTCTGATTCACCGTCCAGACTTCACCTTCTCCTTCTCCTTCTTCTGCTTCTTCTGCTTCACCCTCCAGACTTCACCTTCTCCTTCTCCTTCTTCTGCTTCTTCTGCTTCGCTCTCCAGACATCACCTTATCCTTCTCCTTCTTCTGCTTCTTCTGCTTCACCCTCCAGACTTCACCTTCTCCTTCTCCTTCTTCTGCTTCTTCTGCTTCACCCTCCTGACTTCACCTTCTCCTTCTCCTTCTTCTACTTCTTCTGATTCACCCTCCAGACTTCACCTTCTCCTTCTCCTTCTTCTGCTTCTTCTGCTTCACCCTCCAGACTTCACCTTCTCCTTCTCCTTCTTCTGCTTCTTCTGCTGCGCCCGCCAGACCTCACCTTCTCCTTCTCCTTCTTCTGCTTCTTCTGCTTCACCCTCCTGACTTCACCTTCTCCTTCTCCTTCTTCTACCTCTTCTGCTTCACCCCCCTGACATCACCTTCTCCTTCTCCTTCTTCTGCTTCTTCTGATTCACCCTCCTAACTTCACCTTCACCTTCTCCTTCTTCTGCTTCTTCTGATTCACCCTCCTGACTTCACCTTCTCCTTCTCCTTCTTCTGCTTCTTCTGATTCACCCTCCAGACTTCACCTTCTCCTTCTCCTTCTTCTGATTCTTCTGATTCACCCTCCAGACTTCACCTACTCCTTCTCCTTCTTCTGCTTCTTCTGATTCACCCTCCAGACCTCATCTTCTCCTTCTCCTTCTTCTACTTCTTCTGATTCACCCTCCAGACTTCATCTTCTCCTTTTCCGTCTTCTACTTCTTCTGATTCATCCTCCAGTCTTCACCTTCTCCTTCTCCTTCTTCTGCTTCTTCTGATTCACCCTCCAGACTTCACCTTCTCCTTCTCCTTCTTCTGCTTCTTCTGATTCACCCTCCAGACCTCACCTTCTCCTTCTCCTTCTTCTACTTCTTCTGATTCACCCTCCAGACTTCACCTTCTCCTTCTGCTTCTTCTACTTCTTCTGATTCACCCTCCAGTCTTCACCTTCTCCTACTCCTTCTTCTGCTTCTTCTGATTCACCATCCAGACTTCACCTTCTCCTTCTCCTTCTTCTGCTTCTTCTGATTCACCTTCCTGACTTCACCTTCTCCTTCTCATTCTTCTGCTTCTTCTGATTCACCCTCCAAACTTCACCTTCTCCTTCTCCTTCTTCTACTTCTTCTGCTTCAACCCCTGACTTCACCTTCTCCTTCTCCTTCTTCTGCTTCTTCTGATTCACCCTCCTAACTTCACCTTCTCCTTCTCCTTCTTCTGCTTCTTCTGATTCACCCTCCTGACTTCACCTTCTCCTTCTCCTTCTTCTGCTTCTTCTGATGCACCCTCCAGACTTCACCTTCTCCTTCTCCTTCTTCTGTTTCTTCTGATTCACCCTCCAGACTTCACCTTCTCCTTCTCCTTCTTCTGCTTCTTCTGATTCACCCTCCAGACTTCATCTTCTCCTTCTCCTTCTTCTACTTCTTCTGATTCACCCTCCAGACTTCATCTTCTCCTTCTCCGTCTTCTACTTCTTCTGATTCACCCTCCAGTCTTCACCTTCTCCTTCACCTTCTTCTGCTTCTTCTGATTCACCCTCCAGACTTCACCTTCTCCTTCTCCTTCTTCTGCTTCTTCTGATTCACCCTCCACACCTCATCTTCTCCTTCTCCTTCTTCTGCTTCTTCTGATTCACCCTCCTGACTTCACCTTCTCCTTCTCCTTCTTCTACTTCTTCTGATTCTCCCTCCAGACTTCACCTTCTCCTTCTCCTTCTTCTACTTCTTCTGATTCACCCTCCAGACTTCACCTTCTCCTTCTGCTTCTTCTGATTCACCCTCCAGTCTTCACCTTCTCCTTCTCCTTCTTCTGCTTCTTCTGATTCACCATCCAGACTTCACCTTCTCCTTCTCCTTCTTCTGCTTCTTCTGATTCACCCTCCAGACTTCACCTTCTCCTTCTCCTTCTTCTGCTTCTTCTGATTCACCATCCAGACTTCACCTTCTCCTTCTCCTTCTTCTGCTTCTTCTGATTCACCCTCCTGACTTCACCTTCTCCTTCTCCTTCTTCTGCTTCTTCTGATTCACCCTCCAAACTTCACCTTCTCCTTCTCCTTCTTCTACTTCTTCTGATTCACCCTCCAGACTTCACCTTCTCCTTCTATTTCTTCTGCTTCTTCTGATTCACCCTCCAGACTTCACCTTCTCCTTCTCCTTCTTCTGCTTCTTCTGATTCACCCTCCAGACTTCACCTTCTCCTTCTCCTTCTTCTGCTTCTTCTGATTCACCCTCCAGACTTCACCTTCTCCTTCTCCTTCTTCTGCTTCTTCTGATTCACCCTCCAGACTTCACCTTCTCCTTCTCCTTCTTCTACTTCTTCTGATTCACCCTCCAGACTTCACCTTCTCCTTCTCCTTCTTCTGCTTCTTCTGATTCACCCTCCAGACTTCACCTTCTCCTTCTCCTTCGTCGACTTCTTCTGATTCACCCTCCAGACTACACCTTCTCCTTCTCCTTCTTCTACTTCTTCTGATTCACCCTCCTGACTTCACCTTCTCCTTCTCCTTCTTCTGCTTCTTCTGCTTCACCCTCCAGACTTCACCTTCTCCTTCTCCTTCTTCTGCTTCTTCTGCTTCACCCTCCAGACTTCACCTTCTCCTTCTCCTTCATCTGCTTCTTCTGCTTCACCCTCCTGACTTCACCTTCTCCTTCCCCTTCTTCAACTTCTTCTGATTCACCCTCCAGACTTCACCTTCTCCTTCTCCTTCGTCTGCTTCTTCTGCTTCACCCTCCAGACTTCACCTTCTCCTTCTCCTTCTTCTGCTTCTTCTGCTTCGCCCTCCAGACTTCACCTTCTCCTTCTCCTTCTTCTGCTTCTTCTGCTTCACCCTCCAGACTTCATCTTCTCCTTCTCCTTCTTCTGCTTCTTCTGCTTCACCCTCCTGACTTCAACTTCTCCTTCTCCTTCTTCTACTTCTTCTGATTCACCCTCCAGACTTCACCTTCTCCTTCTCCTTCTTCTGCTTCTTCTGCTTCACCCTCCAGACTTCACCTTCTCCTTCTCCTTCTTCTGCTTCTTCTGCTGCGCCCGCCAGACTTCACCTTCTCCTTCTTCTGCTTCTTCTGCTTCACCCTCCTGACTTCACCTTCTCCTTCTCCTTCTTCTACTTCTTCTGCTTCACCCCCCTGACTTCACCTTCTCCTTCTCCTTCTTCTGCTTCTTCTGATTCACCCTCCTAACTTCACCTTCTCCTTCTCCTTCTTCTGCTTCTTCTGATTCACCCTCCAGACTTCACCTTCTCCTTCTCCTTTTTCTGCTTCTTCTGATTCACCCTCCAGACTTCACCTTCTCCTTCTCCTTCTTCTGCTTCTTCTGATTCACCCTCCAGACCTCACCTTCTCCTTCTCCTTCTTCTACTTCTTCTGATTCACCCTCCTGACTTCACCTTCTCCTTCTCCTTCTTCTACTTCTTCTGATTCTCCCTCCAGACTTCACCTTCTCCTTCTCCTTATTCTACTTCTTCTGATTCACCCTCCAGACTTCACCTTCTCCTTCTCCTTCTTCTACTTCTTCTGATTCACCCTCCAGACTTCACCTTCTCCTTCTCCTTCTTCTACTTCTTCTGATTCACCCTCCAGCCTTCACCTTCTCCTTCTCCTTCTTCTGCTTCTTCTGCTTCACCCTCCAGACTTCACCTTCTCCTTCTCTTTCTTCTGCTTCTTCTGATTCACCCTCCAGACTTCACCTTCTCCTTCTCCTTCTTCTGATTCTTCTGATTCACCCTCCAGACTTCACCTTCTCCTTCTCCTTCTTGTGCTTCTTCTGATTCACCCTCCAAACTTCACCTTCTCCTTCTCCTTCTTCTACTTCTTCTGATTCACCCTCCAGACTTCACCTTCTCCTTCTATTTCTTCTGCTTCTTCTGATTCACCCTCCAGACTTCACCTTCTCCTTCTCCTTCTTCTGCTTCTTCTGATTCACCCTCCAGACTTCACCTTCTCCTTCTATTTCTTCTGCTTCTTCTGATTCACCCTCCAGACTTCACCTTCTCCTTCTCCTTCTTCTGCTTCTTCTGATTCACCCTCCAGACTTCACCTTCTCCTTCTCCTTCTTCTGCTTCTTCTGATTCACCCTCCAGACTTCACCTTCTCCTTCTCCTTCTTCTGCTTCTTCTGATTCACCCTCCAGACTTCAACTTCTCCTTCTCCTTCTTCTACTTCTTCTGATTCACCCTCCAGACTTCACCTTCTCCTTCTCCTTCTTCTGCTTCTTCTGATTCACCCTCCAGACTTCACCTTCTCCTTCTCCTTCGTCGACTTCTTCTGATTCACCCTCCAGACTACACCTTCTCCTTCTCCTTCTTCTACTTCTTCTGATTCACCCTCCTGACTTCACCTTCTCCTTCTCCTTCTTCTGCTTCTTCTGCTTCACCCTCCAGACTTCACCTTCTCCTTCTCCTTCTTCTGCTTCTTCTGCTTCACCCTCCAGACTTCACCTTCTCCTTCTCCTTCATCTGCTTCTTCTGCTTCACCCTCCTGACTTCACCTTCTCCTTCCCCTTCTTCAACTTCTTCTGATTCACCCTCCAGACTTCACCTTCTCCTTCTCCTTCGTCTGCTTCTTCTGCTTCACCCTCCAGACTTCACCTTCTCCTTCTCCTTCTTCTGCTTCTTCTGCTTCGCCCTCCAGACTTCACCTTCTCCTTCTCCTTCTTCTGCTTCTTCTGCTTCACCCTCCAGACTTCATCTTCTCCTTCTCCTTCTTCTGCTTCTTCTGCTTCACCCTCCTGACTTCAACTTCTCCTTCTCCTTCTTCTACTTCTTCTGATTCACCCTCCAGACTTCACCTTCTCCTTCTCCTTCTTCTGCTTCTTCTGCTTCACCCTCCAGACTTCACCTTCTCCTTCTCCTTCTTCTGCTTCTTCTGCTGCGCCCGCCAGACTTCACCTTCTCCTTCTTCTGCTTCTTCTGCTTCACCCTCCTGACTTCACCTTCTCCTTCTCCTTCTTCTACTTCTTCTGCTTCACCCCCCTGACTTCACCTTCTCCTTCTCCTTCTTCTGCTTCTTCTGATTCACCCTCCTAACTTCACCTTCTCCTTCTCCTTCTTCTGCTTCTTCTGATTCACCCTCCAGACTTCACCTTCTCCTTCTCCTTTTTCTGCTTCTTCTGATTCACCCTCCAGACTTCACCTTCTCCTTCTCCTTCTTCATGCTTCTTCTGATTCACCCTCCAGACCTCACCTTCTCCTTCTCCTTCTTCTACTTCTTCTGATTCACCCTCCTGACTTCACCTTCTCCTTCTCCTTCTTCTACTTCTTCTGATTCTCCCTCCAGACTTCACCTTCTCCTTCTCCTTATTCTACTTCTTCTGATTCACCCTCCAGACTTCACCTTCTCCTTCTCCTTCTTCTACTTCTTCTGATTCACCCTCCAGACTTCACCTTCTCCTTCTCCTTCTTCTACTTCTTCTGATTCACCCTCCAGCCTTCACCTTCTCCTTCTCCTTCTTCTGCTTCTTCTGCTTCACCCTCCAGACTTCACCTTCTCCTTCTCTTTCTTCTGCTTCTTCTGATTCACCCTCCAGACTTCACCTTCTCCTTCTCCTTCTTCTGATTCTTCTGATTCACCCTCCAGACTTCACCTTCTCCTTCTCCTTCTTGTGCTTCTTCTGATTCACCCTCCTGACTTCACCTTCTCCTTCTCCTTCTTCTACTTCTTCTGATTCACCCTCCTGACATCACCTTCCCCTTCTCCTTCTTCTACTTCTTCTGCTTCACCCTCCAGACTTCACCTTCTCCTTCTCCTTCTTCTGCTTCTTCTGCTTCACCCTCCAGACTTCACCTTCTCCTTCTCCTTCTTCTGCTTCTTCTGCTGCGCCCGCCAGACTTCACCATCTCCTTCTCCTTCTTCTGCTTCTTCTGCTTCACCCTCCTGACTTCACCTTCTCCTTCTCCTTCTTCTACTTCTTCTGCTTCAACCCCTGACTTCACCTTCTCCTTCTCCTTCTTCTGCTTCTTCTGATTCACCCTCCTAACTTCACCTTCTCCTTCTCCTTCTTCTGCTTCTTCTGATGCACCCTCCAGACTTCACCTTCTCCTTCTCCTTCTTCTGTTTCTTCTGATTCACCCTCCAGACTTCACCTTCTCCTTCTCCTTCTTCTGCTTCTTCTGATTCACCCTCCAGACCTCATCTTCTCCTTCTCCTTCTTCTACTTCTTCTGATTCACCCTCCAGACTTAATCTTCTCCTTCTCCGTCTACTACTTCTTCTGATTCACCCTCCAGTCTTCACCTTCCTCCTTCTCCTTCTTCTGCTTCTTCTGATTCACCCTCCAGACTTCACCTTCTCCTTCTCCTTCTTCTGCTTCTTCTGCTTCACCCCCCTGACTTCACCTTCTCCTTCTCCTTCTTCTGCTTCTATCTGATTCACCCTCCTAACTCCACCTTCTCCTTCACCTTCTTCTGCTTCTTCTGATTCACCCTCCAGACTTCACCTTCTCCTTCTCCTTCTTCTGGTTCTTCTGATTCACCCTCCAGACTTCACCTTCTCCTTCTCCTTCTTCTGCTTCTTCTGATTCACCCTCCTGACTTCACCTTCTCCTTCTCCTTCTTCTACTTCTTCTGATTCTCCCTCCAGACTTCACCTTCTCCTTCTCCTTCTTCTACTTCTTCTGATTCACCCTCCAGACTTCACCTTCTCTTCTGCTTCTTCTACTTCTTCTGATTCACCCTCCCAGTCTTCACCTTCTCCTTCTCCATCTTCTGCTTCTTCTGATTCACCATCCAGACTTCACCTTCTCCTTCTCCTTCTTCTGCTTCTTCTGATTCACCCTCCTGACTTCACCTTCTCCTTCTCCTTCTTCTGCTTCTTCTGATTCACTCTCCAAAATTCACCTTCTCCTTCTCCTTCTTCTACTTCTTCTGATTCACCCTCCAGACTTCACCTTCTCCTTCTACTTCTTCTGCTTCTTCTGATTCACCCCTCCAGACTTCACCTTCTCCTTCTCCTTCTTCTGCTTCTTCTGATTCACCCTCCAGACTTTCACCTTCTCCTTCTCCTTCTCTGCTTCTTCTGATTCACCCTCCAGACTTCACCTTCTCCTTCTCCTTCATCTGCTTCTTCTGATTCACCCTCCAGACTTCACCTTCTCCTTCTCCTTCTTCTACTTCTTCTGATTCACCCTCCAGACTTCACCTTCTCCTTCTCCTTCTTCTGCTTCTTCTGATTCACCCTCCAGACTTCACCTCTCCTTCTCCTTCGTCTACTTCTTCTGATTCACCCTCCAGACTACACCTTCTCCTTCTCCTTCTTCTACTTCTTCTGATTCACCCTCCTGACTTCACCTTCTCTTCTCCTTCTTCTGCTTCTTCTGCTTCACCCTCCAGACTTCACCTTCTCCTTCTCCTTCTTCTGCTTCTTCTGCTTCACCCTCCAGACTTCACCTTCTCCTTCTC